>NC_139847.1:20059586-20184586 GCF_963691815.1 Echiichthys vipera
AGTAGGTAAAGACCACACTCAATGACTTATTTATGATTTACATAGACCCAACAATTCCTCCGTAGAGTACAGTGGCAACGAAAACCTTCCCTATAACAGGCAGGAACGTCAGACAGACCCAGCTCTGTGGAGGACGGCCATCTGTCTTGACCGGTTGGGGAGGAAGAAAAGGAGAGAGAAAGAGAGAAAAGACACACAGATGGACAGAGAGAGACAGACACACTTCCAGAGATGCAAGCAAAGCCTAACAGTAACTATAATATTTATAGTAATGTGAATATAACGTATATGTTAAGGCAGTTAATACAACAGAATAGAATAGTCTTTATTTGGCTATTTCTTTCAGTTAAGCCTTGATAAAGTGTATGTAGAATGTATGCACCCTGTACCAGTCTCCTGTCATAACTGAACTCAGAATCAAGTTGTTGTGAGGCTAATAGAACACACTGTCTGAGCCCCATTACTCTATACATTGCTGTGGTGTCTTCGTCCTGCTGTTTAGCATTACTTAACTCTTGAAAGAGTTCTGTGCTACTTTTTTCTCTGAGCTGTGCGGTATGGTCTAAAACTGTATCACTGTATTGAAGCATAGACGGTATTATATCACGGTATATTCATTTATCTTTAAATTTCTATATAAATGCTTCTGAATTACTGTACAGTTACTGTACTGAAGTATAAATTTGAGGCTCTCGTTTTTTTCTTGAGTATTTTCTTTAATGCTACTTTATTCTTCTACTCCACAACAAATCAGTGGGAAATATTCTACTTTTTACTCCACTACTTTTATCTGATAAGTTCAGTTACAAGTTACTTTACCAGTTAAGATTTTTGTTTCACACCCATGTACACTTGTTGCAGAGTAAACACACAGGTTTGGCAGTTCTAATACTTCTCTGTCCATTCACTGTTGAATTACAGGTTTTCTGTGTCAACCTTTGTTTTTTTTTAAAGTAGAAAGAGACGTTGTGGTGGAGATTTGACCATGGATTTAACCAGACTGAGATGACTGCTAGAACAACAGGTGTAGAGAGGAGCCATGCAAAAGAAGAAGAAGAACAAGAATTCCTTTTATTTATCCCGCAAGGGAAATTCAATTTTTTCACTGTTATTATAATACAGGTTACACACACACATACAGGCCCGAAATACACACATGCACATACAGGACCTATAAACATGCAATTAATGGAGAGATGTCAGAGCGAGGGGGCTGCCAGTGAATCAGCGCCCGAGCAGTTGGGGGTTCGGTGCCTTGCTCAACAGCACCTCAGCAGTGCCCAGGAGATGAACTGGCACCAGTCGACACTCCATTCATGGTCCACACAGAACTCGAACCGGCGACCCTCCAGCCGAGTCACCTATAGACTGAGCTACTGCACACAAAGAAGAACGTAGCGGGAGCGCGTGGAGCGTTGTGGCCGTGCGGAAGAGCGTGAGCAAGTCTCCCTGTGCACCGGTATATGACGCGCTGAGATGTGAGAGAGGACAGCAGTCAACATCGGCCACTATGGCCATTAATTACTTTTTGACATAGACTTCCACTCAAAGGGCCAGTAAATATATTCCCTTGCAGGCCGGATCTGCACACATTGGCCCTCATTTATCAAACGAACGTACGGCAGAAAAACGTGCGTACGACCATTTCCAAGCAAACTTCGGCATTTATCAATTTGGACATGAGCGGGAGTTACGATCAAATCTCACGTCTGGTCTGAGATCGTGTACGCAAATCTGAGCCTGTGTATTTGCGGTGCAGCAAAATCTGGCTGAAAATAATGAACAAACCTCAGCTGTCATTAAGCATAAGCAGTCACATATTAAGAACAGGGACACACACGATTCTTTTAAATATCAAAACAGCTCGGCTCCAGCCCCCCGCGGCCCGACAGGGACAAGCGGTTGAAGATGAATTAATGAATGGCGCACTGCAGAGCCAAAGTCATCTCCTCGGTAAGTGGCTACCCTCGATGAATTGCATTAAATCAAACAAGGTATCAGATGATTAACATCTTGGTATGGTTCTTCTAGGGGACAAAGGTTATCCTCTAACGGAATACCTAATAACCTCGCTGGCAAACCCCGCTACAGAGCAGGAGCGCAGGTTCAACAGTGCGCACACACGCACACGGGTCACAGTGGAGCGCTGCTTCGGGTTGACTGCCTCCGTTATTCTTTTCCATACAGCGTTTTTATGGGCCCCTTTTATTCCACTCTTAAGACTGACAAAAAGCACATCTTTATTTTGCTCCATCTCGGATGTCAGGATGCCGATCTGTGTGTCGGAAAAGTTTCTTTTCTTCCCAGTGTTTCGTCTCTCCGTGTTTGACCTCAGTGGGCGAGGCCTCCGAACCAGGAATATTTAAGGGCATAACATGTTAATGATGATAGAATTCAGCCGTCGCATTTATCAAGGCCCGCTCATTCATACGCTGAGATTGGTCCAATACGAATGTTTCATAAATCACACGTGGGTCCATTCCTACGACCAATTCTGCGCTCAGATCTGCGCCCGTTTTCACGCAAGATTGATAAATGAGGGCCATTGTGTGGTTACGTCAGAACCGCTCTGCCGGTTACATGTTAGAATCAAAATCCATACCGTAGCCAAATCCTATCGTCCTACCGTCTATACCGTACACCCCTATTTAGAATCTCTCTGAAGTTACCTGGTCTGGTTATTTTGGTCACTGTTCTGATAATCTCAGATTCACTGAAACCCTCCTGAAGATCCTGATCAGTTTGTCTAGAGATGTTGATGAAACAATACATACTCAGGCCCACACAGGATTAAACAATGAAATAAAACGTCATGTGCAATATGATACAGTCGAGTCAGTGGTCGCACTTTTGATTTGATTTAAGCCACTTTTTGAGTTGACCTTTAAAAGATGAATATGTGGGGCATTCCCTTATTGTGGAGGGAAGACTATTCCAGGTTTCCCCCCCTACAACAGACAACACATTCTTCCCAAATGCTCCTCTAACACAAGCCCTGGTGCTCAGACCTTGCAGAGTCCTTTTCTTAATGAATTCAGTCAGTGGTGGTGTAGCAAGACCATGGAGACGTTTATATACACAACACGCAAATCTAAATGTAAAAAATTGTGTTTTTTAAGAGTCTTGCAAATGTGGTAGGTGAAGGGTTTTTTATCCAGAGTCTTTAGGGCTCTTTTATAGAGACTGTCTATTGGTTAAAGTGCTTTCGTACATGCCAGTGACCAGCTTGTGAAGCAGTAGTCTATATGTGAGAGGATCATACAGTGTAAAAACATCAAAGCTGCACTGGTGGGTAGTGAATTCCTAATCTGTTTGAAATTTGCCAGGTTGTACTTGACAGAGATGACACGGATGACATTGGGCCTGAGGCGGGGTCCACCCTGGATGGGACACCAGTCTATCACAGGGCACATAGAGACAAACAGAGACAGACAAACATTCACACTAACATTCACACCTACAGGCAGTTTAGAGTCATCGATGAACCGAACACCTGCACGTCTTTGGACTGTGGGAGGAAACCGGAGAACCCAGAGAAAACCCACGCAGACACGGGGAGAACATGCAAACTCCAGACAGAACCAGCCCTGATTTGAATCGGGAACAATCTTGCTGTGAGGCGACAGCGCTAACCGACACACCACCATGTCACCCGGGGGGGTTCTCTCTCCTTCCAAGTATTAGCGAGTGTCCTCAGAATCCTCAGGAGTAACAGTAAGACTATTACAAATAAGAGCCAGCAGTGAGTCCCAAGTTTTGTGTAATGCACTCAGAGATCCCCTTTTTAAAACCATAACTTCTCTACATTCTCGACAGCAGGGTGGTAAAGGCCACGACACGCTGTGTAGTAATGGGCAGATTTTCAGACGGAGGGAGCCCAATATAAGCAGTCAGGGGATTGGGTTCCAAATTTGTGTTAAGAGCCTGTTTGAGGGTTTGAAATATATCAGACCAAAATTCAAAAAGCTTTGGGCACGTCCAGAACATGTGTGTGGTCGGCTGGGGAACGGTTACAAGCGTCACTGTGACTAGGGTATATCTTAGCCAGTTTAGCGTTGGTGAAATGGGCTCTATTAAGAACCTTCCACTGTAATAGGCCGGGCCTGGCACAGGTCGAGGATGAGTGAACCAGGAATTTGTCAGTTTTGAAATTTAGAGTTTCTTCTAGTCAGACAAATTATTTATATGGTAAGGATGTCCTCATAGCTGACAGTTTCGGCTGTACTCCAGCCTTCCTCAGAGCTGCTGTTTTCTTCCAGATATGACATGTTTTATGAAAACAGCTGACCGGGCCAGGAAACTTCAAAATAAAGTTCCCCGACCCGGTTGTGTCTGTCCCTCACCGCACGCTGGCAAAGAATGGTGTCCCAGGTGTTTGGGAGCAATTATACCCCCTCATCCCTGTTCATGGTGTTGCTCTCACGCCTCCTTATCTCTATGGCCTCCTATGGATAAAGGAGGCCATAGAACTAAGGAGGTGCAGGAAGGAAGAAAAGCATAGTTATTCAAAACTGGCGCAAGGATTGAAGCCCTTTGCAAGCGGTACTGCTCCTGAACTGGATCCAAACTTCAATGGTATTGGTGACAACAATCGGATTAGGTGAGACCTTGTGGGCAGTTATGGGGAGCTGTGAGCAAATCCTAGAATGCAAAGAGCAGGAGAAAGATGTTATCTCAGTATGAGACCAGGGCAGGCAGACATCTGAAACTTCACCAAGGAGCCAATATAAAAGTTTATTTAAGTTGCAGGCCCAGAAGTAGTGGTGGAAATTAGGGAGTGCTAGTTCCCCTTCAGGTTTAGGGCGATGGAGGACATGTTTTTTAACACGGGCTGGTTTATTCTGCCAAATAAAGACATTAAGTTGTTGGTCGCGATTAGTAAATAACGATTTGTTCAGACAAATTGGGAGATGTTGAAAAAGATAGAAACTTTGGTAAAATGCCCATCTTAATAAGATTAACCCGGCCTGCAAGGGACAGGACAAGTCTGACTTGCCTTTATCCGATAATTCATGTTTGAAAAAACATCTCAACAACAAGCCCAAAGGTAGAAAAAAGTTTATTACTGAAAAGGCATTTAAACATTCCCTTTGAACTGGTAAACAAGTCAGAATTACATTCTCAGAAGGTAAATAGCTTGGTTGCTCCATGTGTTACAGCTGTGCAGGCAGTTTCTCCAAGCATGACCAACCTATACAGCTTTGTGCTCAAACACAACAATATTTCAGCATTTAACTCTTAATGAAAATCATACAAAACATGGGAATGCATTCCAGAGTTCATATCTGATATACAACTGTTCTTCCCTTTACTACTCATGCAGGAAAGCCTTTGGATCCTCAATACTCACAAATGAGAAACTTCTCTAACGTGGAACTGTCTACAGATATGAATAATGCACGATCAATAATCATTATATAAGAGGAGATTCAATAAATAATGAATACAATTGCTCAGAAAGATGTGAAACAGCACAGTCAAAGAAAAATTTGGCTCATAACCACTTTAGTATAGTGTGTATTTACAGTGCAGTAGGTTGCTTTACATCAAACAGTGGAGCTGATATGAAGTGAAGTTGAGAAAGTTGTTAAAAAAAGTTGTCTCAATACAAAAAGTTGTCATTGAGGAGCATGAGGAAGAATTGCATGGTGCAGAATCACATACAAAACCATGTGGAACAGTTCCAGACACCCATGCAACAATCCAATAACTATCAAGGGTCTGGAACAGTCTTGGACCCGAATGATAGCCTGCCAGTAGTGCAGAAAAGCTTTTTACAGAACTGAGAGAAACTGTCTGCTTGACCAAATTAACTATAACTGTGTAACTCTTGTGCCGTACGAGTGTATGTGTGTGCTAGCTGATACAAGGGGGTTACATCTACATGTATTGTGTTACGTATCGTGACCGCCATATCAATGTGGCGGTGACACAAAAACCTGATGTTTAAATTTCTTATTAACCCATTTTTCATTAGTTGACTTTTCATCAATGTTTGTCCATTTAAAGGTTCCCTGTGTAACATTCAGAAAAACCCTTATTGGCGACACCAGCGGCTGTTAAATGAACCACAGTCAGCATCCTATTGCTCACACACATGCTAGCACTCCATAGGCGCGAGCATCAGCCCAAATCTCTCTATCAGCCAATGCCACTAGGCCCCCAACGGCAGATCCATGCAGCGCAGCCAAGACACTGCTGGTCAACCTTAACTTAGGTTGCGGTTACCTAGCGTTGATGAGCAAGCAAGCTAAGGTTAGCCAGCTATCTATAACTCTGCTACGCCGCATGGATCTGATGTTGATTGCTTCCTAAGGTTAGATGATAAAGTAATTTGAGCCTGCCATTGCCAGCCCTGGGAGTCTGGATTAATTACCTGACATTATCCAGTCAAAGAAGTATTTTGATTTGTCAGGGGAGCGTTCCTATGTTACTCAGGTCCTATGTTTCACGCTTTGTATGTGACCGGGGAACATCAGACCCTCTTTTCAAAAAAAGGTCCGATGTTCCCTGACCCTAACAGTAACCCTTAAAAAATGCTCAATTAAATCAGCAAAGGCAGACCGGGGAACTTAGGACCCTTATCTGGAAAAAGGTTCTTATGTTCCCCGCTCAGGGAAGATAGGGATGATCCCTTTGCTAGCTAGCAACTTGACCATGTTAGCAAGCATTCTAGCATTAGCCAGCTAACATTACACCCTGACCGATCATCAAAATAGTTGCTGCTGTTACACAGGACAGCTATCAACCTTGAGTCCATCTCAGGGTTGCGACTATGGACTGTGGTTTTTTAAGCTAACATTGGCTTAATGCTGCACACTATTGATTCTAGGGGAGGTGAAGAGAGGCATGGGACTCTGGAGCATGCAAAATGTCACCTTTTTCCCAGAACATTTGTCCTTTACACGATTTACCTTTACAGATGTCATAGGTCTCTTTTTTCAAGTTTCATTACAACCTGTTCGCCCATAGGAAATAAAAAGAGAATGAAAAGAATGAATACTTGTTAAAAGGTACAAACAGAACCTTTAAAATCAGTAATCTGTCCCAGAGTCCGTTTCTCACTAAATAAGGTAAGGTGGGTAAGTTAAAGGTTTACAGGTCTGCCTTTAAGGAGGGAGTGTGTCTGCTTGCTGTCAGTCTGGTCACCTCATCATGCCATAAAAATAACTGGCCCGAGAGAATCTTTGGGAAGGGAGAAAACTGCTACGCCATGGTGGTGTCTAGATGGTAACACATGATTTGCAAAAGTCTACCAAGATGGTTAAGGTTAGGCAAAATGCTATAGGTTAAATGCTCTTTCCAGAGTTTCTACCAGTCTTCAGGGAATCTGGAATGTTTATAATTGTTGAGGCTGAAAAGAAAAATTGAATATTTAAGGAAGTAGAGAAAGAATATGAAAATGATTTCAATATATGTTTTTATCTGTTCATTGCAGAGAAGGTCCAGGATGCTTTCAGCCTGGCTGAGTACAAAGACTGAATTTTAAATATCACATTATCTCAGATGTCAGCTTTAATGTAAAAACTGTCCATACGGACTTTAAACCCACATAACAACCCTGGCAGAAATGAGGTAAAGCTGCTTTTTGGGGTGAATGTTCCCAATACAGCATTCTCTTTCAGGTGACTTTCTTTGAAGGTCAACAAATTGATAGAATTGGGATAAATAAATAAGACGGAGCGTTGGTTTTCTCTCCTGGTCCATGGTCTTGTGTGTTCTCCTGCAGTCCTCTCCTCTGCTCTTCAGTTCCTGTGTTCTTCTGCAAAACAAGTCCAACAAGTTTGGCAAATGAAAAACAAAAAACAACAAAGTCCTGGGTCAACAGACAAACTGAGACAGAATTATCAACAATGGATTAAATGTGTAATGTGCAGGGTCCTGTCATAGTGATGAACCCACACAGTATTATCAACCCTCAGCTCCATGGATTGTTTAAGCATCTCTAAGCTCATTGCTTTGGTTTAAAGACCCTCAACTTTAATGTTTTGGTTCAGTCTTGGAGCATTTAGGAGTGAAAGAGACAGATAATCTGACTCAGTTGGTGGAGACAAACCAGAGCTAACAGGAGAGTGAATATTGGACTCTGGTGGACACAAACATCTTGATTGCAAATTAATACTCAAGTTGCTGTAACTGCTGGATGTGTTAACTGTTTCCTGTTACGTTAGCCACAAGAAACAAAAAAAGTGAATAAATGCTGTCCCCAAGTGGCCAGAAAAAAAAATCACTTAAAGTATAATTCTTGCGCTCCTTTTGGCAGTTTTTTAAGCCTTTGTTATACAGGACAGACTGGAAATGGGGTGAGAGCGAGAGAGGGGGAGACATGCAGCAAAGGGCCGCAGGTCAGAGTCGGACCCGCAGCCGCTGCCTCGAGGACCTTCAGCCTCTTCACATGGGAGGACTGTTATAACCACTGCACCACAGGCCGCAGGACTTTACCCTGGAGTAAAGTCCATTCAAGTGGATTACCAAAGTCAATCCCAAAGGAAGGAGCCCATTGGTGCTATGTTTTCTGTGTAGGGACTCTTCTCATGCTGCTGCAGAGGTTTGCTGTTATTTTCAGCAGTATTAGTGGTTAAAAAAGACCTTTGAGTGCCTTCATCGTACAGCCCCGAGCTAATCAGTGTTAGCCACTTCCGGCTGTTAGTGACTCTCCAGGATTTCTCCGTTAATAGTTCATACACAAAAAAACTGTTTTGATGGCTGACTTGATGTATGTGATTTTGCGCCGGAATTACACTTTAATGTGTGTTGAAAGATTTTATAGAATTAATATTAGCCGACTGAGAGCAAGTGTATGGGGCCCTCAAGCAAGAATCAACATGTCCCTTGACTCCAGTGTGGAGAAAAGTCATTAAGTCTGCAAAATGACTCATTAAAAAGTAACTAACCCACTTCTTTCAGCTGGAAAACAATTTATATGTGCTTTTAGTAGTGTTGTTGATTTATTCAAGTGCAAAATATTGGAATTCTACATATCTTGATTGAGTTATAAATATACATAGAAACTGCCCTCCACTGGTTGAAAGCCAACTATCACAAATTCATTTTTCAATTGGCTGATCTGGTGTTGATCTGTTGACGTATTTGGTGCGCTCACTTTTATAGGCTGCATATGCACGGTCTGGGAGGGATGACTACAAAATCATGATATTTACATCATGTGCACCGAAGCAGGCCTTTGCAGACACATGAAAGCAGTTAGTATGAATTTGGCTTAAAGAGAGGATAGCAACATTTAACATTTATGAGGCCAGTAGTTGTTGGTAAGTAATGTGTGGTCCTGTTATTTCAGTTATAGTCATCACTTTTTACAGCTACCTTACCCTCCCCACATGCCTTCTCTCTGCATTCAGACTGTACCTGCCAGTGCCTCACTGTGCTGCTGGAGCTGGCTGGTGAAGAAGCGTTCCCGCTGGGACACCTGTTCGTCCCAGGCCTCCAGTATTTGCTGTTGCTCCATGGGCTCCAGGGTCAGGGTGTCCGGGTGGGCCTCGTCAATATGGGCCTTCACGCCCTCCAGGCTGTGGGAGTACTGCAGCTCTCCACACACCATGCACACCAGTAGCTGGTTGAGCGGATCATAGTCCATGAGGTAGCGGTTCCTCCACTCGGTATCTGAGACGGGACCTTCCTCTCCATTATTATTCTCAAAGTCAGCGAACAGAGGCTCCGATTCATCTGAAGAGAGCGTTCAAAGAGAAAACGTTTTTTACCAATTTCTCCAGTCTAATGCTCACTCCTTTTGGTTCAAAGAGACATGGATGATACTTCACCTGATATTGGTGCTGTGTAACTTGAGAATGGAAAGGATCCTGGGCCTGTGTCCTCAGAAGTGCTGTAAGTCAGAAAGAATTGTTACAATCACTGTTACTAACCAGAAAAACCATGCTGGTATTGTTTTCACCTTGCGAGTCTCTCTGTGTTTATGTGTCTCTGTTAGTGTGTGTGTCTGTGTGTGTGTGTGTGCGTGCGTGTGTGCATGTGTGCGTGTGTCAATAAGACAAAATGTGGTCCTGGAGACACCTACAGTAGCGGGAAATACCACAGAGGAGGTTATGAGTACTACTGAGGCACTTTATTTCCATGCTATGATGTCACATGAATCATACTGTTACTAGCCTGGCACAAAACTCCTCTGTAACTACCTCTGCTGCCTGATCTGTCTCCATTCCTTTCACACAGACAGCAGGGTGAAACAATGGCACAACAGCCCTGTGACTGAGGGGACGTCCGCTTGAACGCGGTATTTTTGAAAGCGTGCGTTTCTCTGCACGGTTCGTCCTTCCATCCACACATAACCACAGTTGTTGCTCCTGAAACCAGAGTTTATTGTAACCGGAGTCCAGGGAGAACTTTTTGGAAAAGTCCAGTTTCAGCAGTCATGTGTGGACAGGAAAACCAAGGAAAAACGCAATTTCTCGTCGACATTGTTTGACGTCACACTGTGCGACGGTAAACGGTTGCAGTTGTAGCCATGGAGACTTGTGAAGCGCTCTAGACTTGACCAGCTGAGGTGGATTTTGCGGTTTCATGTGGACGATATGATACATGTACAGTATTGTTGATATGATACATGTACAGTATTGTTGATATGATACATGTACAGTATTGTTGATATGATACATGTACAGTATTGTTGATATGATACATGTACAGTATTGTTGTTCTTGTTGGAATGCATTTTGTGCCAAGATGGCTAAACTGGTACATTTACAGAAAACTTTATGAATGTGCACTGTCTATGTGAATACAATCAGTATAAATGAATGAACATATCCCACATTAGCAGGCAGATAAACTCATTTGAGTCATATAAATGTCCCACCTCATTAGATGTTCAGACTCCTCAGGGGAGCTCACCCACTGACCAGAATCCTACAGGGATAAGTGAGAGAGGGAGAAATCATCAGCCAAAATAAAGGATCTTTTACTTTTATTTTTTATGACTAATCTGTGTTCTCTGATCATTTATTATGCTCATAGTAACTGGACAGAAAGTGAAAACCTGTGCAGCTCCTACCTGCGTTTGTAGGTCCTGGGCAGGAAGGACGAGCCTCAAGTTGCCGGAGGTTCTCCTTGAGGCGCTTCCCCTGTCCCGAACCGCCTTCCTGGCTCTCTGCTCCTTCTTCTTGATCCTCCAGTACTCCCGCTTCCTCCTCAGAAAGTCCTCCTCAGACTCCCCTGGGATGGGCTTTGGTGGAACCATGGTGGTTGTAGGTGTCAGTGTGGCGGGAGGTTGTATCATATGTGTGGGGCTCTGAAGTGGAGCACAAGGGATTTTTATAGGACTGAAGGAATTCTGAGTTTGAGGGAGTTCAATGGGTTGCAAGTTGATGTTGGACAGTGGGTTGTCTGGGGGCTTCAGAGTAGGAAGGGAGGGGGCTGAGTCTACATCTGTGCCTCTAGACATCCACTCCTGTGAACCTGACACGGCGTGTTGCTGACTCTGGTGAGCCCCTTGATAGTTGGACACGACCTGTGAAGGTCCAAAGTTTATGTTGTCCTGCTCTTGTCTGGGTGAGCAGGGGACACTTATGGCGGGCAACTTGACCTGGAGTGTGTCAGGTGACTGTTCTGCGTTACATATTGTAGGGCTAACGACCAGGACAGTGGGAGAAGTGGTAACTGCAAGAAGCAATGGATGGCTTGGGCTGGAGGGCAGGTTTTGCTGGACGATTTACACCCTTAACCGTCTTGAAAATAAGACCTGGGACCTGAAAGACACAACGTGAACAAATCATTTACCTCAGTTTTTCCACAGCTAAACACAATTAAATACAGCACCCAGACAATAATCTCTCTGAGACTGGCACATATGTGATTGCCCCCAGCTTTAAGTAGGCCCCTCTCAGTCACTCCTCTCTATTTTTGCTGTCCAAGTGTCAAATGCCAGACAGAGGTTTGCGGAATAATGACTCAGGTTTCAGCTGGAGAGGGTACTGGCCAGGCCTACAAACCATTACGAACAAGTCTCAAGGCACAGGCACTGATATCTTTAGAATCACTGGATGGTATTGATTCAGTATAATCAGGGTTCATCATCTATCAACCATGAAAGCTGGTCTTTGGGGCTTTTTTAAGGTTGACCCCATATTGAGACAATAACATTTAGATGCCTTGGTACACAGAATGCATGGGGCCTCCTCTATAAGGGGACTTTTTCTTCCTGTATATTACCTTACCTTTCTGCTGCATTCATGTTCTGTTAATAATCTGAAAAAATGAGTTGCCCACAGGGAAAATTCACATAAACGCCCCCACCAATCGATCACGTTCTATATTAGCTACTTGTTACAGTATCGGCTATTTGTTACACTGCAACATGATCAGCATGTACATGTTGCAGATGGTACAATATGAACATTATTTCCGTGTGTCACATCACCTGAATGTTTCTGTGGGAGAGACGACTGCTGCATTCTCCCTGTCTTTCCCTCTGCCTGGCCCTTAACCGAGCCCTTTGCTGCCGCTTCATCAGCTTCCAGTACTCCCTCTTCCTCTGCAGGCTGCCCAAACCGCTGTGCCCCGTCACCATGCTGAGATCTTCTTGTGCCGATGGCGAGTTGCTGTTCTGGCGTAGTGCTTGGGCCTGACGCTGTTGTTCACAGTGCTGTTGCTGTGGTTGTAGCTGATCCATGGGGAAGTGATGGAGCTTTGGTGGCTCTGGGGAACTGCAGCTTTGATGGTCTGCTTTTTTGGTGCAAAGTCTCTGGGTTCTCCGTCGTGAAGAGGGGCCGTCTAAGGCTTCCATGGAGGGGTTTAGTATGAAGTTTGAAGTGGTTTGGGATGAGTGTTCACAGGTGGGATGCGGGACTACCTCGTTAGAGGTGGGAGGTGTTGGAAGGAATTCGCAACTTTTGGGAGAGTCCTTGAGATGAGGGCTTGGTGAACCTGCTTGTGCCAAAGCATCAGTATCTGGCTGCCAGCTTTTTATGTCAAATGTCAAGTCAGGAGCAATTGGAGCCATCTCATTCTGAGAAAGATCTGGCTTCATCTCTATTTCTGAAGCCTCCTCTGTTGACTCTGTTTTAATGCAAGTCAGCACACTTGTACACTCTGTCACTGTGCTTAGTGATTCTTCCAGGAGTTTCTTCATAGAAGCCACAGCTAGCAGAGTGGTAGCTTGGCTGTCTGCGTTCAGAGCTGGGTCAGGATCTGGCTGAGGCGCTGGAGGTGGTGGTGGGGAGGTTGGGGGTTTGATATCTGGACAGATGGCTTGTTCTGGGTGAGAATTTAGGTCAACTGCTGGCACAGACTCACTCTCATGTTTTATCTCATTTGCATGTGGCACACTGTTGTCGGGGAGAGATTGTGAATTTCCTGTACGGTTAGTAGGACTTTTGCCTCGTGGTATACTGGTAACTGCTACTTGCTTCTGGGCCCTCCTCCTCTGTAAGGTCGCATTGGCCCTCGCTTGTAAGACACCCTGCCTCGATCGAACAGTACGGGCTGCTCGCTGCTCCCGTTTCTTTATCCTCCAGTACTCCCTCTTCCTTGCCATCCTCTCCTCCTCTGTCAACTCTGGATCCAAACAGAGAGCTGATAGTGAGGGTACTTGACCACTACTTGAGACAGCCATTTTCATGACACAGCCTCCAAGGTTCGACCCTGCTGTTGATCCTCCAGAAACAGCGTTTTGAGGGGTTTGAGGATTAGTGAGTTTGAGCTGACCAACAGTTTGGATTGCTAACTTCTGTGAATTAGTTGTGCTTTCAAGTTGAGTCCTTGGTCTGGTTGACAGTAGTCTTGGAGGCTTGTCATCCGACTGTCCAGCGAGAGGAAAAGAGACTTTCACCCGAGCTGGGCGAAGGGGAAGGAAGGGCTGTGTTACACGAACAGGTGGAATACCTCTCCGTTTCATATAAGGGTGATGCTGAGGTTTTGTGAAGGGGATGTTATTAGAAACTACATGGCACTCTTCTTCACTTTTGTGTGCTGCTGTGATGTTATCTGTAGATACCTGGGGAATGTTAATGGTCAGTGTTCCGTCCTCTTTGATGAAACCTCCAATGGTCTCAGAGGCGTGGGTAAGGATGCCTCCTGTTGACTGGGCCAGTGCTCTGGCCCTCCTCATCTCCTCTAGGATTTTCTGGTAACGTTTCATTCTTCGCATCAGAGAGTCCTTCTCCTTCAACCGCGCCTTCATTTCCATTGACAGCTTAGCTCGCTGTTCGCGCTTTTTAATTCGCCAGTACTCTCGTCGTTTGGCTATTATTTGCTCAGGTGTGTCGTTGGGGTCGAATTGGGGGATATTTCCAGAACCAAAGACTGAATCCAACAACGGGGATTTACATCGCATGTTTCTTTGAATCATGTAGCTCTTCTGGGCTTCGATGAACCTCTGTCTTGGCGTTTTACACCGTGCGATCCCACGGGAAACATTAGAAAGATGTCCATAATTTGGAAGCTTTCTCTTTGACTCCCCTGGCTTTCTCACAGAAATAACGTCACATGTGATGGCTGTTTGTGTCGTCCTTATCCCATGTTGGTGATGTACTTTCATCTGATCTGCTTGCAGGTTAACTGTAGCTGAACATGCTGCCTCAATTTGAAATTTATCAGTTTCCCTTTTAGCAGATGTAAATGAAGTTTTGATCCGAGTAGGACATTGCTTCTGGCCCGCTCCTCTCAAAAATGACTGAGATGGAAGATACTGAAAAATTGTGCCATCCACATCTCCTGTCTTTTGTGCTGTCTGCCTCTGTGACATCATCTCCGTGCTCTGCATCCTCTCTCTGGCCTTAGCCATCTGAGCTGCCAGCTTTGCCCTCTGCTCTCGCTTTTTGATCCGCCATTGCTCCCTGCGCTTGGCTGCTCTCTCCTCCTCTGGCTCCAGGGAAGCCTGTGAGTTGGTAACACATTTAGCCCTCTGCAGGGTGACCAAGGCACTCTTTGTTCCACTTTGAGGTGTTGTGTTTGCCGTTTTGTCCGATGTTTTAATAGAAACTGGGATATGTGGAGAAGATACAAGAATCATACCTGTGGTCACATTTGTAGGTGAGCGTTTGGGCTGAATGGGTAATTCAACTTGTGGCTTATGTTGCGATTTTGGGACCGATGCGCCCTGCATAGACACATGTGGCTGAGGGGCTGTTTTAGCGGAGCTGCCATTGATAGTTCTGATCACTCTGACAGGAGGCACTGAGTTACGGGTGTTCAGCTGGGGTCCACTGGGTGTGGGTGAGGTAACAGCTCTGCTCACAGCACCCCTTGCTGTTAGGCATTTTACTGTGGCTGTGTTGTCCCTGACAGCTTTGGCTGAGATGGAACATGATGCTGGCAACTGAGGCAAGATCTTGTTGAGTTTCACTGTAGGGAGTAACTTCTCCTTTTGGCTTTCAGTGGTTGCAAAGGAGCTGCCCCCCACTATATGTCCACTTCTCTGTGACGCAGCACAGACATTGACTGTTTTGTATGAGTCATCGTTACTCTGCAAAGGAGAGGAGAAAGCATCAAAAGAACCAGATAAAGTGGAATTCACAACTGCAGGGGCCTGTAGATGTACGATCTTTCCCCCTTGACTCTTTTGTGTGGATTTTCCTCGGCGCTCTGTCAGTCGGGCCCTCTGCTCTCGTTTCTTGGTTCTCCAGTATTGTCTCTTTTGGGTGAGGGTGGCATCATCATATTCTGAGGCAGGCCGGTAGCGGTGGGACATTGAACCGCCTTTATCTTTTGCAGTTGGCATCGCCAGCTTGGACAGCCCATCAGCTCTTATACTTAACAGTACTGGAGGGCGTTTCCCTTATCAGGCTGATTCAATTCATCCCCTCGGTCTAGAATCCTCACTGTCGTTGACTCACATGGTGTCCTCCTATATGATGCCGCAGTAGGTGTTTTGCTCTGCTGAGCAACTGCCGAATCTCTCAGACATCACATCAGTATGCAGGTGTCCTGGGGAACAGAAAATAAGGCTTGGTTGCAGTTTACTTTGTAATAAACATGGTTTCATTAGCCAACAGCCGAACGAGCTGAGGCAATAATTTATTAAAGAGGTTGTAACAAAGTCATTCCATATATTTATCTTTAGAAGGAGTTTACAGCCTTGTAATAAAAAGTATACCATTTTCTGAAGATGGCAACTCAATCCATCATAACAGCTCTGCCATAAACATGAAATGTTTTTGTTAACATTGTCAGAGTATCAATTCAATGAAACACACGAAGCACCTGTAAATCGAAACAGCTCTTACGTTCACTCTACCTTAAGAAAGATGACAATGTTCTGTTTTTGTCAGAGAGGCGTTAATGCAACTGTATATTAGGGCTTACTTTCATTATTGAGTAGAGTGCCAATGATTTGCTCAATAAACCAATTCATCGTCTTGTCTATACAATGTTGGCCATTTGAAAAAGTCCACATATTTACCAGAGCAGATGCTGACTTATTAAAGTCTGGTTTTGTTTGACAAACAGTCCAAACTTCAGAAAGATTCTGTTCAGTTTGCGAGACTAAGAAAACCTGCACCTTTTCACATTTTAGCAGCCATAAACATCACATTTGAAGTTTATTTTGCTTTTTACCTTAGTAAAATGATTATCAGACTTGTAGCAGATTAATTTTCTGTCAAACTAATCGGTTAATGTACTTGTTGTTCCAGCTCTCTTAAAACCATGAGCAGTTATAATGCAGTCAACTTAATAAAGAGACTATATTGAATCAGCAAATGTGAGCATCACAAGATAGAATGTGTCAAAACTCATCATCAAACCATTAATACCCCCACCCCCAAAAAAAGCAAACAAACATGTGAAATGCACCGAAACAGCTGAGTGTGAAAACATGAATCTAACATGTCCTTTCACACGTGAGTAATACTGAAGTTTGAGCAGGTGAAAATGAAAGCCACAGCATAACTGCACATTAAAGACGCAGCATAGGAGAACACCAACAGATGATTTTACATCCCGTCAATCCCACTTCAGATGGGACAAATCCCCCCTTCAGCACACGGAACCCTTCATATGGATCCACATGTGTGGCCCAGGACATTTCCCGTCTGCTTACTTTTGTCCCTTTACTCTTTAATCCCGTTTTGGACGCTTGTTTAACTGGATTACATGCTAGATCTAAAGACAATGCGCACCTAAGTAGCCAACCGCTCTCACACGATCCCCACGTGTCCCCCATCACACACACATATATTCGGTTGAATATTTAAATGTTGCACTTCTAAACAGCCTATTAATAGTAAAGACGTGCACCCGCAGCACCTTTAGTGGTACAAACACACCGCTGAAGCACCAATGTAGGAGCTACAGGAACCAGGAAGGAAGCGGAGTGACACTGTCCCTTTAAACCTGTCCCTTTCTCTCACAAATTATATCTGTCGAGAGCCATTTTTATTCTTTATTCTGCCTATGTTTGATAGTAAACGCGGCGAGGCGACCCGGCCGAAGCGTAATAAACGGCAGATAGGGAAACGCGGTGGAAAACGGCCGCATTAGCGCGTAAATGTTGGCCAAACCGTTGTCTCCGTCGGCGGCACAATGGACAGGCTCTTCCGCTGTTGTCCTCGCGGACGGGCGCCTGTCTGAGCCTGCTGCCTGGCTGAAAGACGCGAGCAAACCCGAGCGTTACTGTCGGAGAGCAGGGCGCTCGGAAACACGGGGAAGAAAAACATGCATACCCGATACCTTTAGTTACACCTAACTTTCCGGGACACTTTTGGGAACGTTTTTTGGACAGATACGGTGCCAGGACACTGCAGCTACTTTCCGTCAGCCAGCCGTGCTCTGAGGCTGCCTTGGCAACGCTGGAAAGTACCAGGATGTGGGACCTGTGTGTGTGTGTGTGTGTGTGTGTGTGTGTGTGTGTGTGTGTGTGTGTGTGTGTGTGTGTGTGTGTGTGTGTGTGTGTGTGTGTGTGTGTGTGTGTGTGTGTGTGTGTGTGTGTGTGTGTGTGTGTGTGTGTGTGTGTGTGTGTGTGTGTGTGGACACAGAGACAGTAGAGTACAACCCCCTTTTCAAACCCGGAGCCATTAGAAACCATTTCACTAGATTGTGGTCGAACCTCGTTTCACCATTTAGTGAAACCTGACCCCCAATAAAAAACCCTTAATTATTAAATAATTGTACAAATGTATTCCAGACTTCACATTCTTCACGTTTTATATTCACAGCTAAGAAGAAATGATTGAAATGGTGGTAAAAAAATGTTGTTGTTGGGTCAGTTTGTGTTTTATTGATGCATTTGTGTTTATTGTGCTCTTAGAAGTGCGTTTTTAGAACTGTTTAGCAGCATAACTGGTGTTATAACAACATATCTGTCAGTTACATTACACAACTTGGTTACAGCTTCTTATTTTCATATTCATCCACATCAGTGACTCATGCAGAAAGTAGTTCCATACACTGGGAGAACAGGGAGATGGAGAGAAGATTCTTTTTAATTTTTTTTATTTCTATTTCACATTCCATTTCTGGTCTCCTCCACAATTATGCAAATGAATAGGGAGTAAAATGATGATTTACTAATATAACAGTTAAAATGATGATTTACTAATATAACAGTTAAAATGATGATTTACTAATATAACAGTTAAATGATGATTTACTAATATAACAGTTAAAATGATGATTTACTAATATAACAGTTAAAATGATGATTTACTAATATAACAGTTAAAATGATGATTTACTAATATAACAGTTCAGTAAATGGTGATTTACTAATATAACAGTTAAAATGATGATTTACTAATATAACAGTTAAAATGATGATTTACTAATATAACAGTTTAAATGATGATTTACTAATATAACAGTTAAAATGATGATTTACTAATATAACAGTTAAAATGATGATTTACTAATATAACAGTTAAAATGATGATTTACTAATATAACAGTTAAAATGATGATTTACTAATATAACAGTTCAGTAAAATGATGATTTACTAATATAACAGTTAAAATGATGATTTACTAATATAACAGTTAAAATGATGATTTACTAATATAACAGTTTAAATGATGATTTACTAATATAACAGTTAAAATGATGATTTACTAATATAACAGTTTAAATGATGATTTACTAATATAACAGTTCAAATGATGATTTACTAATATAACAGTTAAAATGATGATTTACTAATATAACAGTTAAAATGATGATTTACTAATATAACAGTTAAAATGATGATTTACTAATATAACAGTTAAAATGATGATTTACTAATATAACAGTTCAGTAAAATGATGATTTACTAATATAACAGTGTGGCAGTGGGGTGTGGTTAAGGTGTCGACTGCTGGAGGAGAGGGAGGAGTGGCTCGGCCGGTGATCAGACAGCTGGACAGAATCAGGTAATCAGTCAGCTATATAAGCACGGTTGTAACCTGGTTCTGTCTCTTGCAGTAGACTGGGTCCTAGGGGAGGACCAGAGCGGGACCAATCAAGGAGGCATCAAACACCGGACCACGGCCGTCAGAGGGACGGCCGCTCGTCCGTACACGAGAAAGACATTGAGTCACGTTTGGGGGGGGAGAGAAGAAGCGGAAAATAAACGGTTAACCGCTGACAACGCTGTGTGTCTCATTTTCTGTCTGTCCTGTGAGCAGGGAGGCTCACATCTGGCGCCTGAACAGGGACATGTCAGAAGCCCCAAATCCGCTGGCGCTGGCCCTCCAGCACCTCGCCGCGATGCAGGAGAGCACCACCGCTCTCCAGCAGCAGCAGTCCCGTGCCTTGGCCGACATCGCGGCGGCCCAGAGGGAAGATCGTGCTCTCCTGCAGGGGCTGCTGCAGCGCCCGGCCACCCAGCCCGACCCGGAGCCCAGTCGCGGCCGGCCTCCGCCTGTTGCCCTCCAACGGATGACAGCAGAGGATGATCCGGAGGCATTTCTGGACATATTCGAGGGCACGGCGGAGGCGTGCGGGTGGTCGGAGGAGGAGAGGGCGGTCCGGCTTCTTCCCCTGCTGACCGGCGTGGCGCAGCTGGCCGCGCACAGCCTGCCGGCGGCCTCTCGCCATGACTTTGCCCACCTGAAGAGAGCCATCCTGGACCGGCTGGGCAGTACGCCAGAGGGACACCGGCGGCGGTTCAGGGGGCTCTCTTTTGAGGAAGCCGGCCGCCCCTTCGCCTTCGCGCAGCGGCTCCTCGACGCAGCGAGGCGCTGGCTCCAGCCGGGGACCCACTCTGCCGAGGACGTCGTGGGACAGGTGGCGCTGGAGCAGTTTATCGCCGGCTTACCCTCGTCCACCGCCAACTGGGTCCAGTGCCACCGTCCCCCCACCATCGAGGCAGCGATCGCCCTCGCGGAGGACCATCTCTCCCTTCCCCGGCGGAGCATGAGGGAGGAGGCCAGGCCAGCGGCGATCCCTGCGGGCCGTCCCACCCCGGCCCCGAGGAGGAGATTCCCGGCGGCCGCTGCACCGCACCCTGCCTCGCACACGCCCACACACCCGGAACCCGCCCCGCTCTGGTCCACTAGTAACGCGCTGCCTTCTGTTCCGCAGGGCCCAGCCTACGTGTCTGATCGACCGGCACCCCGGGGGGCTCCTCAGACGCCAGGGCAGGGGTGCTGGCGGTGTGGGCAGCCCGGCCATCTCCGGGCGGAGTGCCCCCTCATGGAGGTGGGACAAGTGGTGCGGGTTGCGGGACCGCCAGCTCCCTCCCCCGGTCCGGAAGGGACGTACCGGATACCGGTATGTATACAGGGGGGTACACACCAAGCTCTGCTGGACTCTGGTTGTGAACAGACCATGATCCACCAGCGCTTGGTTCGACCCGGGGCTTTGCTAGAGGCATCGTGGGTGAAGGTGAGGTGTGTGCATGGGGATATTCACGATTATCCGGTGGTGGCTCTAGAAATTCTTTTTAAAGGGAAAAAGCATAAAGTTAGGGCTGGAGTTAGTACTCACCTCACGCACCCTCTAATCTTGGGCACGAATTGGCCAGGGTTTGCTAGTTTAGCGGGGGAAACTATGAGGGTGCGGTCACGTACGTCAGGGAAATGCGAGTGGTGTGCCGTGCTTAGTGGTGAGACGGGGTGTCTCATCCCGACGCCGTCGGGGGGGGGCGTGGGGCCGGCGGGGCCAGCACGGCTGGCTCCGGGGGCCCTGCAGATAGCCCCCACGGAAGATTTTCCACTTGAGCAGTCTCGGGATGAGACCCTCCGTCATGCCTTTAACCAAGTGATGAAAATTGATGGGTGCCAGGTCCACCCTAACACAGCACTCACTCACCCATATTTTGTTGTCATTAGGGACAGGCTATACAGAGCGAGTCGTGACGCTCGGACAGGCGAAGAACTCACCCAGTTGTTGGTGCCCAAAAGCCGTCGGGAAACAATTTTCCAGGCGGCTCATCATAACCCCATGGCGGGCCACCTAGGCTATGATAAAACACTGAACCGGATCATGGCCCGATTTTATTGGCCGGGCATTCGCGCAGACGTAAGTCGGTGGTGTGCATCCTGCCGCGAATGTCAGTTAGTCAATCCACCGGCCACCCCAAAAGCGCCGTTGCGCCCACTACCACTAATGGAGGTCCCATTTGATAGAATTGCCATGGACCTCATCGGGCCATTAGACCGGAGTGCACGGGGATATCGCTTTGTGTTAGTCCTAGTGGACTATGCAACCCGATATCCCGAGGCGGTGCCTCTGCGCAATATCTCTGCAAAGAGTGTTGCACAGGCATTGTTTCAAGTTATCTCCCGAGTTGGGATCCCGAAAGAGATCCTGACGGATCAGGGCACATCCTTTATGTCACGTACACTACGCGAACTATACGAATTACTGGGCATCCGTTCAATCCGGACTAGTGTGTACCATCCCCAGACCGACGGCCTGGTGGAGCGGTTTAACAAAACACTAAAGAACATGATTCGTAAGTTCGTGCACGAGGATAGCCGTAATTGGGATAAATGGCTGGACCCTCTGTTGTTTGCAGTGCGGGAGGTTCCCCAGGCCTCCACGGGATTTTCTCCCTTCGAACTCCTGTTCGGCCGAAAACCGCGGGGTGTCTTGGACCTGGTTAAGGAAAACTGGGAGGCGGGTCCAAGCACCAGCAAGAGCGAGGTGCAGCACGTCCTGGACCTGCGAGCAAAACTCCACTCACTGGGTCAGTTATCACGGGAGAATTTGCTCCAGGCCCAGGAACGTCAACAGCGTCTGTACAACAGAGGGGCAAAACTTAGACAGTTTTCACCGGGAGATAAAGTGCTTGTATTGCTACCATCATCTAGCTCCAAATTGCTCGCCAAGTGGCAAGGGCCCTTTGTGGTCACACGGCGAGTGGGGGATGTTGACTATGAGGTTGTGCGTTCAGACAGGGGCGGAGCCACACAGGTTTACCACCTCAACCTCCTTAAAGCCTGGAGGGAGGTGACTGCTGTTTCTCTGGCTACTGCGGTGATCGAGAGAGATGAGTTGGGGCCGGAGGTGGAAAACTCGAACTATTCAGCGCCGGTCCCCTTTGATGACCATCTCTCACCGAGCCAGGTAGCAGATGTGGCCTCGTTGCAGCAGCGTTTTGCGGATGTGTTCTCGCCCCTGCCAGGACGCACAAGCCTCATACACCACCACATAGAAACACCCCCAGGGGTGACCGTGCGTTCACGACCCTATCGGCTGCCAGAACACAAGAGGAAAATGGTTCTGGCAGAGCTTCAGGCCATGTTGGAGATGGGGGTAATAGAAGAGTCCAACAGTGACTGGTGTTGCCCCATTGTGCTGGTTCGCAAGTCTGATGGGTCAATACGGTTCTGTGTGGACTATCGCAGGGTCAATGAGGTGTCCAAATTCGATGCCTACCCAATGCCCCGGGTCGACGAACTCCTGGATCGGCTGGGCACGGCTCGCTTTTTCACGACACTGGATCTGACCAAGGGCTACTGGCAGATTCCCCTGTCGCCGGAGTCCAGGGAAAAGACGGCCTTCTCCACTCCGTACGGTTTGTACCAGTTTGTCACACTTCCGTTCGGGCTGTTCGGGGCCCCAGCTACTTTCCAGCGCCTCATGGACCGGGTACTGCGGCCTCACTCTGCATATGCTGCGGCCTACTTGGATGATGTAATCATTCACAGTGAGTCCTGGGAGCAGCATATGCAGCAGGTGGGGGCGGTGCTCGAGTCTCTGAGGAAGGCGGGGCTCACGGCCAACCCGAAGAAGTGTGCGGTTGGACGGAGGGAGGTACGGTATTTGGGGTACCACTTGGGGGGCGGGCAGGTGCGGCCACAGGTGCAAAAGACCGCAGCAGTGGCGGCCTGCCCGACACCCAAGACAAAAAAGGAGGTCAGGAGGTTTCTGGGGCTGGCCGGTTACTATAGGAGGTTCATTCCAGCCTTTTCGGAGCTGACCAGCCCCCTCACCGACCTGACCCGAAAGGGTGCCTCAGATCCGGTCCAGTGGACGGAGCCGTGTCAGCTGGCGTTTGAGAGGGTGAAGCGAGCCCTCTGTGGGGAGCCACTCTTGTACACCCCTAACTTTTCTCTCCCTTTCGTCCTGCAGACCGATGCCTCGAACAGTGGGCTGGGGGCCGTTTTGTCCCAGGAGGTGGAGGGGATCGACCGCCCCGTACTGTACATTAGCCGAAAGCTGGCTCAGCGGGAGGTGAACTACAGTACGGTGGAAAAGGAGTGCCTCGCCATACGGTGGGCGGTCGGGGCCCTCCGCTACTACCTCCTGGGGCGCTCATTCACCCTCTGGTCGGACCATGCCCCGCTCCAATGGCTCCACCGCATGAAAGATGCCAACGCGCGGATCACTCGCTGGTATCTGGCATTACAGCCGTTCCGGTTCAAGGTGATCCATAGGCCGGGTAACCGCATGGTCGTGGCTGACTTTCTCTCCCGCTCCGCGGAGGGGGGGGGGAGTGGGCTTGCGGCCGGTGGGATCCCGGCCTAAGTCGGGCGGTGGGGGTATGTGGCAGTGGGGTGTGGTTAAGGTGTCGACTGCTGGAGGAGAGGGAGGAGTGGCTCGGCCGGTGATCAGACAGCTGGACAGAATCAGGTAATCAGTCAGCTATATAAGCACGGTTGTAACCTGGTTCTGTCTCTTGCAGTAGACTGGGTCCTAGGGGAGGACCAGAGCGGGACCAATCAAGGAGGCATCAAACACCGGACCACGGCCGTCAGAGGGACGGCCGCTCGTCCGTACACGAGAAAGACATTGAGTCACGTTTGGGGGGGGAGAGAAGAAGCGGAAAATAAACGGTTAACCGCTGACAACGCTGTGTGTCTCATTTTCTGTCTGTCCTGTGAGCAGGGAGGCTCACAAACAGTTAAAATGATGATTTACTAATATAACAGTTCAGTAAAATGATGATTTACTAATATAACAGTTAAAATGATGATTTACTAATATAACAGTACAGTAAAATGATGATTTACTAATATAACAGTTAAAATGATGATTTACTAATATAACAGTTAAAATGATGATTTACTAATATAACAGTTAAAATGATGATTTACTATTATAACAGTTAAATGATGATTTACTAATATAACAGTTCAGTAAAATGATGATTTACTAATATAACAGTTAAAATGATGATTTACTAATATAACAGTTAGAATGATGATTTACTAATATAACAGTTCAGTAAAATGATGATTTACTAATATAACAGTACAGTAAAATGATGATTTACTAATATAACAGTTAAAATGATGATTTACTAATATAACAGTTAAAATGATGATTTACTAATATAACAGTACAGTAAAATGATGATTTACTAATATAACAGTTAAAATGATGATTTACTAATATAACAGTTCAGTAAATGATGATTTACTAATATAACAGTTAAAATGATGATTTACTAATATAACAGTTAAAATGATGATTTACTAATATAACAGTTCAAATGATGATTTACTAATATAACAGTTCAGTAAATGATGATTTACTAATATAACAGTTAAAATGATGATTTACTAATATAACAGTTAAAATGATGATTTACTAATATAACAGTTCAGTAAAATGATGATTTACTAATATAACAGTTAAAATGATGATTTACTAATATAACAGTTCAGTAAAATGATGATTTACTAATATAACAGTTAAAATGATGATTTACTATTATAACAGTTAAAATGATGATTTACTAATATAACAGTTAAAATGATGATTTACTAATATAACAGTTCAGTAAAATGATGATTTACTAATATAACAGTTAAAATGATGATTTACTAATATAACAGTTAAAATGATGATTTACTAATATAACAGTTCAGTAAAATGATGATTTACTAATATAACAGTTAAATAAAATGATGATTTACTAATATAACAGTTCAGTAAAATGATGATTTACTAATATAACAGTTCAAATGATGATTTACTAATATAACAGTTAAAATGATGATTTACTAATATAACAGTTAAAATGATGATTTACTAATATAACAGTTAAAATGATGATTTACTAATATAACAGTTCAGTAAAATGATGATTTACTAATATAACAGTTAAAATGATGATTTACTAATATAACAGTTTAAATGATGATTTACTAATATAACAGTTAAAATGATGATTTACTAATATAACAGTTTAAATGATGATTTACTAATATAACAGTTCAAATGATGATTTACTAATATAACAGTTCAGTAAAATGATGATTTACTAATATAACAGTTAAAATGATGATTTACTAATATAACAGTTAAAATGATGATTTACTAATATAACAGTACAGTAAAATGATGATTTACTAATATAACAGTTAAAATGATGATTTACTAATATAACAGTTAAAATGATGATTTACTAATATAACAGTTAAAATGATGATTTACTATTATAACAGTTAAATGATGATTTACTAATATAACAGTTCAGTAAAATGATGATTTACTAATATAACAGTTAAAATGATGATTTACTAATATAACAGTTAGAATGATGATTTACTAATATAACAGTTCAGTAAAATTATGATTTACTAATATAACAGTACAGTAAAATGATGATTTACTAATATAACAGTTAAAATGATGATTTACTAATATAACAGTTAAAATGATGATTTACTAATATAACAGTTAAAATGATGATTTACTAATATAACAGTACAGTAAAATGATGATTTACTAATATAACAGTTAAAATGATGATTTACTAATATAACAGTTCAGTAAATGATGATTTACTAATATAACAGTTAAAATGATGATTTACTAATATAACAGTTAAAATGATGATTTACTAATATAACAGTTCAAATGATGATTTACTAATATAACAGTTCAGTAAATGATGATTTACTAATATAACAGTTAAAATGATGATTTACTAATATAACAGTTAAAATGATGATTTACTAATATAACAGTTCAGTAAAATGATGATTTACTAATATAACAGTTAAAATGATGATTTACTAATATAACAGTTCAGTAAAATGATGATTTACTAATATAACAGTTAAAATGATGATTTACTATTATAACAGTTAAAATGATGATTTACTAATATAACAGTTAAAATGATGATTTACTAATATAACAGTTCAGTAAAATGATGATTTACTAATATAACAGTTAAAATGATGATTTACTAATATAACAGTTAAAATGATGATTTACTAATATAACAGTTCAGTAAAATGATGATTTACTAATATAACAGTTAAATAAAATGATGATTTACTAATATAACAGTTCAGTAAAATGATGATTTACTAATATAACAGTTCAAATGATGATTTACTAATATAACAGTTAAAATGATGATTTACTAATATAACAGTTAAAATGATGATTTACTAATATAACAGTTAAAATGATGATTTACTAATATAACAGTTAAAATGATGATTTACTAATATAACAGTTCAGTAAAATGATGATTTACTAATATAACAGTTAAAATGATGATTTACTAATATAACAGTTTAAATGATGATTTACTAATATAACAGTTAAAATGATGATTTACTAATATAACAGTTTAAATGATGATTTACTAATATAACAGTTCAAATGATGATTTACTAATATAACAGTTCAGTAAAATGATGATTTACTAATATAACAGTTAAAATGATGATTTACTAATATAACAGTTAAAATGATGATTTACTAATATAACAGTTAAAATGATGATTTACTAATATAACAGTTAAAATGATGATTTACTAATATAACAGTTCAGTAAAATGATGATTTACTAATATAACAGTTAAAATGATGATTTACTAATAGAACAGTTCAGTAAAATGATGATTTACTAATATAACAGTTAAAATGATGATTTACTAATATAACAGTTAAAATGATGATTTACTAATATAACAGTTCAGTAAATGATGATTTACTAATATAACAGTTCAGTAAAATGATGATTTACTAATATAACAGTTAAAATGATGATTTACCAATATAACAGTTAAAATGTTGATTTACTAATATAACAGTTCAGTAAATGATGATTTACTAATAGAACAGTTCAGTAAGCAGTGGTACTCTGTTGGCTCTCATGTTCAGTACTTTTTGAATGACATAGTGAGACTCTATGAAGTTGTGAATGATGGTGGCAAAAAAGAAAAATCACTGTGGTGCCCCCCCCCCCCCCCCCCCCCCCATCCTGCCATGGGATCTGCCCCCCTGGACAGGACACACATTCAATAACCCATCCAAAGAAAGTTCAGTGACAATGCACAGAGATTACATGAAGCTTGCAATACACACTCTATTGTCTTTTCCAACTTGGAGCAGCTGGACAAAGGTCCATTGATTTATTGGCTTTTTCTACTGATGACCTCAATTCATGTGCACAACCATCAGGGATAGGGCTACAGTGCAATCTGTGGTTCAAATAACATGCAATTATCACATGTGTATCATCATTAATAGGCAAGTTTGATGAAATATAATTGGTTAGTGGTAGTAATTAATACAAGTAGACAGATTTGTAATTATGGTCCTGCAGGACGCTTCCTGCTGCTATTATAATCTATCACCTTAGCTGTGCTTGTTTCTACTATTCTGCTGTATTAACCGCCATAACATATAAGTCATATTCACATTACTATAGATATTATTATACTTACTGGAAGTGTGTCTGTCTGTCTTTGTCTTTCTCTGTCCATCTGTCCGTCTTTGTCTCTCTTTGTCCATCTGTCTGTCTTTGTCTCTCTCTGTCCATCTGTCTGTCTTTGTCTCTCTCTGTCCATCTGTCTGTCTTTGTCTCTCTCTGTCCATCTGTCTGTCTTTGTCTCTCTTTGTCCATCTGTCTGTCTTTGTCTCTCTTTGTCCATCTGTCTGTCTTTGTCTCTCTCTGCCCATCTGTCTGTCTTTGTGTTTGTCCTTGTCTCTCTCTGTCCATCTGTCTGTCTTTGTCTCTCTCTGTCCATCTGTCTGTCTTTGTGTTTGTCCTTGTCTCTCTCTGTCCATCTGTCTGTCTTTGTCTCTCTCTGTCCATCTGTCTGTCTTTGTGTTTGTCTTTGTCTCTCTCTGTCCATCTGTGTGTCTTTTCTCTCTTTCTCTCTCCTTTTCTTCCTCCCCAACCGGTGCAGACAGATGTCCGTCCTCCACAGAGCTGGGTCTGTCCAGCGTTCCTGCCTGTTATAGGGAAGTACTGGATTTCAGTACAATTTGAATAACTGCAAATAATATCAGATAAGAGAATGCCTAATTAGAGCTTAGAGCCTCTCATTGTAATATATGACTACCATGTTGCATTGCAGATTATTATTATTCATTTATTTGTTTATTTATGTTGTTAGCTGTACTTTATGTCCACTGTCTGTATTTGTAGTCCACATGGTGTGATGTATGTGTCCTTCATGTCACCTTGTCCGTCACTTCATTTCCCGAGTATAAGGAAAAGAATGCATAATCAGAGCTGACACAATAATCCATTAAATGAAAGATAAATATACAGATTGATAGGTAGACGGATAGACAGATGTTCTTTATCCTAAAGTGGGATATATGTCCTAATATGTTTTCTCTTCTCGTGCTGATATATATATATATATATACATATATATATATATATATATTTATATATAGTATATAGTATACACATCAACACTATAGAGAAAAAAATATATATCAATAGAAAATAAACACAAAACTATGTATTAATGAAATGCACATGATTGCTATAATAGACTACATTAATATATATTAATACGGTGTCTGAAAAAAGTGGAAGGTTTATGAGGCATATTTATAAATGTGGATCTAGAGGGGAAACACCCAATAAAATAAGGCTATTTTTTTAAAAACACAATAATTTAAATCTAAGCGCTACAAATGCCCACTGTTCCAGCGTCTTGCACGTGCACATCTGCTGCTTTTCTTAGTCTTGTGGGACTGTAAACTGAGGGTTTCTCTGACAGCTTCAGTGTCACCGGGCTCCTGACCAAACGATGAACCGATGACTCCAGAACACACTGCAGATGTGTCAATAATGCAGATAACACACTGCACACCCGTGTAGAGTGACACAGCTTATCATTATCTGCTATAGACCCTGTAGTGTGTTCAACACAAACAGGACTTTATGTTTCAAATAGTACACAGGACCCCAGCCCGACACATTAGGAGCTGGAGCTCATGGGGCCCTGATTTGCAATGGACCCGCCTCGTGTTTTAACCGATGCTCTGCCGAATCAAACCGCCTCTCTCCTCGCATGGTTTTGGGAGAACAACGGCATTAGTATTAGCAGCTTATCAGCATTAGCGCCTGCTGCTGCGTTCGCTCCCCCCCGGGGTGGGTGTGCGTTGTCGACGCTGCTACTGTCTCTTTAAATTTACCCAGGAGCCCCTTAAGGAGCCCCAGGGGCCCCTAGTCCGGCTCCCCACCCTGAAGACTAGCAAGAGCCTTAAAATACATTACTGGAGGCCCGCGCCGAGGCGCTAGCACACGGCGCAGGACGGAGGAACGGGCGCTATCCGCCGGCGGAGTGCATGATTGTGTGCTTCTATGAAAAGTTAACTTGGCTCCCGTGCGGGGCGCGTGGGGGGACACCGTAGAGCACGGGCTCCTCAGCGATGGGCTCGTGAAAGAGCGCCCGCCAGATGCGTGTCGAGCGGTGCCGAGCGGCGTGAACATGTCACTGTTGTAACACGGTGTCGTTGGCGTGACATGTCCCGCTGCAGCGCCGCGATACAGTGAAGGAAGGAGGAACACGAGCCACTAGTAAAACAGCGGCCGGGCCAGTGATGGAAGAGAAGGAGACGGGGGGAAGCGAGCCCGTGGACCTCCGGTGTGCCGAGCAGGCTGAGCTGCTCTCATTAATAATAAGCGGAGAAGAGGAAGCGGCGCAAGAGGAGAGTGACTTGGGAGGTAAAGAAAAGAACCAGTGTTATTATTCTTGGTGTTTCTCACCGCAAAGTGGGACTGCGTGGCTGTCAGAGCCACGGCCATTGTCAGACAGCCAGTTAATCCGTGCCAGGGACAATGCCATGGAGCAGCATGGCCCCTCCGTCTCTGTGGCTCCTATAAACAAAGGCTCAACAGCACGCAGGCAGGCGGAAGGACCCAGGCGCACGGCTGCCACCTAGTGGACAGCCGCGGCACAGGCCGCCTCGTACCAATGCATAAACAACAATAAGAATATGAGCATCACTATCTAAAATAGTAATATGTGTGCGTATGTGTGGGGATGCTGCTCCTTAATCAACTCCAACAGATCCTTTTCCTTGTCACTACTCGGCCCACCTAGGTGTTGTTAGTAGTACACCTGTGATACAATAACATCAGAGGAAGGTTGATCCGTGTAAGAAATAAAAGTAATAAAACATAGTGATATACTGGCACCTTACCATTTGATAATTGCAGTATTTATTTATGTTACTTAAAGTTGTATTCTGTAAGATTTTCATCTATTAAGTTAATATCTATCAAAGAGTGAGTTCAAATAATGGTTATTGATTATATGACCATGGGTGCAGATTTCTGAAAAACATGAATTGCCCCCCCCCCCCCCTCATAAAAAATACCCTAAATTATTCAAAGTTGAACAAATGTATTTTTAAGACTTCACATTCTTCACGTTTTAGATTGACACCTAAAAAGAAATGATTGAATTGATGGAACAAATAATGTTTGACAAATATGTTTCTATTTCACATTCCATTTCTGGTGTCCTCCACGATTATGCAACTGAATAGGTAGAACCTTAAAATGGTGATTTACTAATATAACAGTGAAGTAAGAAGTGTTACGCTCTGTTGGCTGTTTAGGACAAATTAACAAGAAAGGCAAGCACAGCAGTCATTTCTCAATAACATGGCGAGTCTCTACAAAGTGGTGGTTTATGGTATCATGGTATGAGTTGCGTACAGAAAAAAAACCAACACTTTTGTGCCCCACCCCACTCATGACATCGGATCTCCACCCCTGCATATGACCCAGTAATGAAAGCACTTCTTACTGCCTTTTTGCCAAGTATTCCAGTATCTGTGTCTGTGTCGACATTTGCGGGCTAGATGCAGGGTTCTAAATGAACATCACACCAGTGATGTAGAATATGAGGCATTACATGCATGTTCCAAGCCTCTGTTTTCGGTCAGTTCTGCCTGTTGCGGTAGTTCCTACATTTCCTATGAACACTGTGCCGTAATACTACGTGATGACGTTTGATACCTCCATTGGCTGTGCCCAGTTTGCAGTTAAACCAGCGTTAGGAACCATGGAAACGAACGGAGCGTCCAACAGAAAACACAAGGAAGGAGAAGAACAAAAAGAGCAGAAGCAGTAGAATAGACTGAAAGAGTCTATTTGACTTTACTAAAGTAAAGTAAAGTAAAGTCAAAAGTTCAGATTAAACTAAGTGACTAAAGAGGAGGGAGTTAGCTAACGTTAGTAAAGTAAAGTCAAAAGTTCAGATTAAACTAAATGACTAAAGAGGAGGGAGTTAGCTAACGTTAGTAAAGTAAAGTCAAAAGTTCAGATTAAACTAAGTGACTAAAGAGGAGGGAGTTAGCTAACGTTAGTAAAGTAAAGTCAAAAGTTCAGATTAAACTAAATGACTAAAGAGGAGGGAGTTAGCTAACGTTAGTAAAGTCAAAAGTTCAGATTAAACTAAATGACTAAAGAGGAGGGAGTTAGCTAATGTTAATAAAGTAAAGTCAAAAGTTCAGATTAAACTAAATGACTAAAGAGGAGGGAGTTAGCTAACGTTAGTAAAGTAAAGTCAAAAGTTCAGATTAAACTAAATGACTAAAGAGGAGGGAGTTAGCTAACGTTAGTAAAGTCAAAAGTTCAGATTAAAGTAAATGACTAAAGAGGAGGGAGTTAGCTAACGTTAGTAAAGTCAAAAGTTCAGATTAAAGTAAATGACTAAAGAGGAGGGAGTTAGCTAACGTTAGTAAACTAAAGTCAAAAGTTCAGATTAAACTAAATGTGGCGGTGGTTGGGACAGACTTCTGGGGTGAGAAGAGGAAAGAGGCAGGGGATGAGGATATCGACAAAGAAACGAAGAAAAGAAAATTGAATCCCAAATGGCTGATGGGTCATGACTTGTGTTTGATAACAAATATGTCGCCATGTTTTGCCAGAATTGCTGTATGTACACGAAACAACAAAAAAAAAACAATTTTGTGGTGGGAACTAGTGAACATAAACTTAAAAACGTACAACTTGACATACAGTAAAGACCGTAACAGTGGTTTGGATCTGTTATCTTTTCTGTAACTTGCTGGGTGAAGACTCGAGGTCTACTCCCTGCTGCAGGGGGGATGCGGTGGGAACTAGTCATTTTAAAGTCGAGGCAGTAAAGGACCATGGGCCTTCCTGAAGTCATCAGGAGAGCCTAAGGAACTTGTATCTATTATAGATAGATAGATACATAGATAAATAGATAGATAGATAGATAGATATATAGATAGATATAATTATCTGTCTACCTGAAGCTTGTCAGGGTTTTAATAATCATTAGACTCAGGTGTGTTAGAGCAGGGAGAAACCTAAAACATGCAGGACAGTAGCTCTCCAGGAGCATGGGTTCCCCACCCCTGATATACTGTAGATAGATAGATACAGTATATAGATAGATACGATAGATAGATAGATAGATAGATAGATACAGTATATAGATAGATACGATAGATAGATACAGTATATAGATAGATACGATAGATAGATACAGTATATAGATAGATACGATAGATAGATAGATACAGTATATAGATAGATACGATAGATAGATACAGTATATAGATAGATACAGTATATAGATAGATACAGTATATAGATAGATACAGTATATAGATAGATACGATAGATAGATACAGTATATAGATAGATACAGTATATAGATAGATACGATAGATAGATAGATACAGTATATAGATAGATACGATAGATAGATACAGTATATAGATAGATACAGTATATAGATAGATACGATAGATAGATACAGTATATAGATGGATACGATAGATAGATAGATACAGTATATAGATAGATACGATAGATAGATACAGTATATAGATAGATACGATAGATAGATAGATACAGTATATAGATAGATACACAGATAGATAGATACAGTATATAGATAGATACACAGATAGATAGATACAGTATATAGATAGATAGATAGATCGATCCCAAGCTTGAAATGAAATGTTTGCACTGGCTGTGTATATTTTGCTGTATGTATTGTATTAATAATGAAATGCATTCAGTGGCACTCATCATTTCTTTTATTTTCAGCGGATACATTTTTGATTGGCTGATCTGATTGGCCACATTGGCTGGTGATCAAAAAAGTTAATTTAGAACCCTGGCTAGATGTAAATAGACAGCCATGTTGGTGACGCTGTTGGCAGCAGTTGGACTGCCGGCCCAACCCGTCACTAACTTTATTCTGCGTTCACTTGTAATCAAAAATCTGGAACTTATAACTTGAGTCAGGCTTGTAGCAAAGAGGTTCTAATAATTGTAGTTAAATAGGAACGTGTGTGTGTGTCTATGGATTTTAGAGGGACACATATAGGGGACGGACCGGCAGTAGAGACCTGAATGTATTTCAATAAAGTTTACAAAAGATCAAAAGTCAACACACATAGTGACGTGAACGTGACAAGATGGAGGTTCAGGTACCAGAATCGATATGAATGAGATATTTACATGTGCCTTTAAGGTCTTTAGCTGTCATAAACTGATCTAAACAGACATCATAACAGGGTTTCTCTCTCTCCTGTTTCCGTCAGAGGAGGACGGTCTTGCCAATGGCCTTGGTGAAGAGGAATCAGAGGCTGGCATGGTCACACCAGTCACGTCTCCAGGCACCAGCTACTGGAACATCACAGAGGGACCAGACCAGCCGCTCCTCCTCTCCCTAGCCCCTGGGCCCTCGGGACGTAAACCCAGGGTCCAGAGGGCCTCACGTCCGGGCCTGAGCCGGATCCCAGGCCGCGACCACCGACGCTACTACCACGAGTACTGGCGCAGTGAGTACCTGATGGACTTTGACCCCCAGCGTCACGGGATGATCTGCATGGTGTGCGGCAGTTCGCTGGCCACCCTGAAGCTCAGCACCATCAAGAGGCACATCCGTCAGAAGCACCCCGACTCCCTGCTGTGGAGCGCTGCCGACAAGGAGGTCATCCGCTCAGGGTGGGAGAGCCACCTGAGTCTGGGGGGAGGTCAGAGGTCATACGGCTCAGCTGCAGGACCTTTACCTAAGGAGGAACCGGTGCAACTGACCACAGACCAACATGCTGCGGGTGGGTAGGACTCTGGACGTGAGTTTTCTAAATCTCACACTTGGTGGCAGTATGAGTTTATGTCTGAGCATGGTGGTGTGAGTGAGGATGATGTAACGATTCAATGATGAGGCATTGGGGCTGGAGAGGAAAGCACTGTGTCTGGACATGACTGCACTGAGGTAGCCTATGGTATATATTTCAGATGATTGATGTTTCAAATTTAGACTATGAGCATTCTTTTCAGATTTAAATGATAAAGCAAATACAAGAGCTTCAATTACAAGACAAAAAGAAAACCACACTGTATTTAGGTGATTTTGGGGAAATCTGCTTTAAAACAACACTGCTTTGATGGGCTTTTGTGTTGCAAATTAAAACCCAGGAGACAAATGCAAAACAAAAGTAGACTATTATGTAGGCAGGAGTTTTGACTGTACTGAGTCATTAATCAAAGGCAATCCTCCCTATTGCTGGGCTGGAAACAGGGCTGGAGCTTGTACACACACACACACACACACACACACACACACACACACACACACACACACACACACACACACACACACACACACACACACACACACACTCACAGCCATATTCCCAAGACATAGGACAAGGACAGAGATATTTCTCCATTTTTCTAAATTTTGATTTTTCAGTTGGCTCGCTATTATTCAAGTTAATCAGTATTGTGGATAGGTGTGTTTTAAACAGTCAGGCTAGCTCCTTCCCCCTGCTTCCAGTCTTCATGCTAAGCTAGGCTAACCTCATCCTGACTCCATCAAGCATTTCCCCATAGTTCCATACAGTACGTGTACTACTGTGGAGGTTTGTATCACATCCACACCAGAATGAGACACACACACACACACACACACACACACACACACACACACACACACACACACACACACACACACACACACACACACACAAACACACAAACACACAAACACACAAACACACACACACACACACACACACACACACACACACACACACTTGCACAGGTAATGCAGTGGTTCTCAAACTTTGTCCATGACGAACCACCTCAGAAAATATCAGGCTCTCTCCAGTCCCACCACTGAGACCAATGTTCAAACACAGCAGCTACGGACAAGAAGGTTTATTCCTAATATGAAGATTATTTATTGAAGGTTTATTCCTAATCAGAAGATAATTTATTGAAGGTTTATTCCTAATCAGAAGATCATTTATTGAAGGTTTATTCCTAATCAGAAGATCATTTATTGAAGGTTTATTCCTAATCAGAAGATTATTTATTGAAGGTGTATTCCTAATCAGAAGATCATTTATTGAAGGTTTATTCCTAATCAGAAGATCATTTATTGAAGGTTTATTCCTAATCAGAAGATCATTTATTGAAGGTTTATTCCTAATCAGAAGATTATTTATTGAAGGTTTATTCCTAATTAGATTATTTATTGAAGGTTTATTCCTAATCAGATTATTTATTGAAGGTTTATTCCTAATCAGAAGATCATTTATTGAAGGTTTATTCCTAATTAGATTATTTATTGAAGGTTTATTCCTAATCAGAAGATTATTTATTGAAAGTTTAGTCCTAATCAGAAGATTATTTATTGAAGGTTTATTCCTAATCAGATTATTTATTGAAGGTTTATTCCTAATCAGAAGATTATTTATTGAAGGTTTATTCCTAATCAGATTATTTATTGAAGGTTTATTCCTAATCAGAAGATTATTTATTGAAGGTTTATTCCTAATCAGAAGATTATTTATTGAAGGTTTATTCCTAATCAGAAGATTATTTATTGAAGGTGTATTCCTAATCAGAAGATCATTTATTGGAGGTTTATTCCTAATCAGAAGATCATTTATTGAAGGTTTATTCCTAATCAGAAGATCATTTATTGAAGGTTTATTCCTAATCAGATTATTTATTGAAGGTTTATTCCTAATCAGAAGATCATTTATTGAAGGTTTATTCCTAATTAGATTATTTATTGAAGGTTTATTCCTAATCAGAAGATTATTTATTGAAAGTTTAGTCCTAATCAGAAGATTATTTATTGAAGGTTTATTCCTAATCAGATTATTTATTGAAGGTTTATTCCTAATCAGAAGATTATTTATTGAAGGTTTATTCCTAATCAGATTATTTATTGAAGGTCTATTCCTAATCAGAAGATTATTTATTGAAGGTTTATTCCTAATCAGATTATTTATTGAAGGTTTATTACTAATCAGAAGATTATTTATTGAAGGTTTATTCCTAATCAGATTATTTATTGAAGGTTTATTCCTAATCAGAAGATTATTTATTGAAGGTTTATTCCTAATCAGAAGATTATTTATTGAGGGTTTATTCCTAATCAGAAGATCATTTATTGAAGATTTATTCCTAATCAGAAGATTATTTATTAAAGGTTTATTCCTAATCAGAAGATCATTTATTGTTGACTGTCTTCAGCTATGACATGAGCTATGAGCGTGACTACGTAACAGGCTGATATTGAAAAAAAAACTATGACAGGAAATGCTAAGTATTGTCTTGAAATGTTGTAGTATTTTGATAGTATCATATTTATTTAGTAATTAATGTTTCTTTTTTTATCTTGGAGATTCTTTGAGTACCACCAGAGAGAGCTTATACCACAGTTTGAGAACCAGTGGGCTAGACTGTATAAGAAAGATGGACGTAGCTACTGTGACACCACCCGTTAGTTTTGGAAGCCTCAAGTTTTCCATTTTGGCCGTCGCCATCTTGGTTTTTTGAAACTGGATGTGACCATATTTGGACAAGAGGGTGGAGCTGTGTAGGAGTGCTAAGCAGCTGACTGCGCTCTGCTGTTGTTTCAATGGCGCTAAGCTAAAGGCTAATGAGGTAAAGTGCTGATATTCAACTGGTTGACATGAGTCATCCAGTGTTTTTTAGCCAGTAGGTAAGCGGGGAGCACCCATCACTGGCGCCATTTACTGCATTAACACAGAGCCGATTAAAAACCTGCAGCTGTGGCTCAGTAGCAGAATGGTTCGTCCTCCATTCGAACGATCGGCAGTTCGATCCCCAGCTCCCCTGGTCCACATGTCGAAGTGTCCTTGGGCAAGACACTGAACCTCGAATTGCTCCCCGTGCATGGGTGTGCATGGGTGTTTAAATGTAGGGTGAATGGTTAGATTAGATTAGCTGGTATGTAGAGGTCCACTCCATCAGTGTGAATGTCTGTGTGAATGGGTAAAAGTACAAGTACAAGTTCTAACGTTTGCTTTGTTAGCAAGATGCAACCGTACGCTGATCAAGACATCATTAGGCCAAATGTAAGTGAACACATTGAAGGGATTAAAACAACACAAAAAAACAAGTTCATGGCTATTTTAATTTACACAGTGCCGTGGACATGTATCACTGAGTCTGTATCCTGTATCCTGTCGTTAGCATGTTGACCTGTCATACTTTACTAAATGAACATCATGCAGTATTAAAGAGAAGACTTAAAACTAGAGATTGAGACCTTAAACTCATTAGGAAAATGTTTACTGAGTTAATAAATCAAATGAGAAGTTTAGGCTCATTTTCTTATTGACTTCTATACAATCAGACTTCTTTATGGAGCCAGTGAAGTCGGCCCCTGCTGGAATTCAAAGAGAATGCAGATTTAAGGCACTTCACTTTTCAAACCCAATATGGACGTAGCCTACGTCCATATTTATTATACAGTCTATGTGCAATACACCTTCCTGTCACAGGTTTCATGGTATTCCTCTGATTGGCAGTAGAAAGCAATAATGTGCCAAAACACAGCAATGTGCTTGTAAAGGCAGAGAAGAAGCTGGCAAGTATAAAAAATAGCTTTGTAAGTAAGAATAGAATAGAAGAGAAATACCTTATTGATCCCAAGCTGGGAAATTACAGTGTTACAGCAGCATTACACACAGACACATCAAAACAGTGATATAAAAATACAATATACAAGACACCTAAAATGGAAATGCTCCAGCACACGTTAGGCTCTAAGGACATATACTGTGTGTTCTGTTGAGTATCACTGAATATAAGTTGTTTACAAGAAAATCTCCTTTAACCTTGTTAACTTGACTTGACTTATTTTCAGCTCTGAAGCTTTCAAGACCAACATGTGGTAGTTTCCTTCCGGTGAATGCCTTGGTTATTCTAGCTCCTGTAAGCTTAGCTGCTCCCTTTTATGTGTTGCATGTTCTCTGTGGATTTGCATGTGATCCTCCAGGCTCTTTGCTCCCCACCCCCTCCCATCCCTCCTGCCATTACCCCTGAGCAAGACACTAGCCATAGAACCGGTGTCAGTTTGACTACATGCTAAACAGTTGGGATGCAGAGGTTGAATTTTCCCACTGGGATTAATAAAGCATCACACCTTTTCCTCTTTTATTGATACTGCAATACTACAACAGACTTTCAGACCGGATCATTCAGCAGCTGCAAACAAAGTGCATTACTATGCAAACATTATTCCACATTAGATTCTATAAATAAATACGTTTAGGGGACTCACCACACAAATGTTCCAATGTAACTGAACAGCAGCCACTGTGGCAACAAGCAGAAATAGCTGAATAACATATTAAATATATTAACAGACAACTTCTACAGTCATTTCAAAATATCTGTTTCACAGAAATACCTGAAAACATAAGCCACAATAAACTGTTGCTCATACCAGACCAAGTAAGACAGAAAGAAATGTGTAAAAAGTGTTCTGAAATGAGCAACGGCCCATTGAATCACTTCTCATTTGTAAGAAAACGAGTGCGCTCTCTCTCTTTTAGAGGTTACATAATAGCACCAAGCATGTGAGAATCCAGCTCTGTGAAAAACCAACAGACCTTGTGAAGTGTGTATGTACCCAACTGATGAGTTCTGTAACAACACACAGAGTTACGAGCTCCGAGGTCATTCTTTTGTGTCCTCAATGTTAAAGCAGAGACACTCACTCGTTTAATAATAGATAATCGTTTAAAAAAGAAAATATTAAAGCAACTGATTTGAAAAGTAACCCCCCAGTGGAAGTATGAAACAGTGGCCAACAGCGACGATACCCAAGAGCAACTTTAAGACATAGTTTTGTCTTCTATTTTCTAAACACAGCAGAGCCCCCGGAGCCTGTGACACCCCAGGAGCAGCCACAGCAACCCCCCAGTCTGTCTCCCCAGTCTGAGGCGGGTGAAGCCCCCCAGCCCCAAAAGGAGGAGCAGGACCTTCCTGGGCCATCAGCCCGGACCCTGGAGCGCTACCTGAACGACTCGCTGCACGCCTGGTTCCGCCAGGAGTTCCTGATGGAGTACGAGGCGGAGGCCGGCCGGCTGCTGTGCATGGTGTGTGGAGGAGAGCTGCCCTCGCTTCACCTGGATCACATCAAGAGCCACGTGCTGGACACCCACCCCAACTCTTTGGTGTACAGCTCCGAGGAGAAGCACTGCATCCTGCAGGCCTGGGCTCAGACTCACGGTAAGACACTGTAAAAAATACAAAAGGTGCCATTGGTATAAAAGATATAATATGCAGAATTTCCATATTCAAAAGTCTAAAATGACTAAACCTATGCTATATATTCTGTTGAGTTGTATACTTTTTGATGATTATTTCACATGTATGTTCAAAGATGTTCTCAACTAGAGCAAGCTGACAAAGTGCGTGTCTTGTGTCGGTGGCATCATTTCCCCTTTGTGCTTGCATCGGTGTTGTGGTTGTCTGTAGAGGAGTGGGGGTTTCTGGCACAACCTCACCTACTTCCAAGGTACACAGAGAAGGGAATGAAGTCTGAAAAGGTCAGAGTCATCCCAATGAAGGCCACAGGTCAAAACGCAGCGGCCTAACAATAAAGTTCTTCTATATACTGCAAGAGTTGCTGGAGTTTGGACCTTTTCGGGGTTGTGGTTCCTGCCAGAAGCTGCAACAAATGGACTTTTTAAATCCGGTTTTAGGTCAGATTTTTACAAAACACTTATTACTGTAGATCTTGGTCATATTTAGGATTTATTTTCACCTGATAAAGGGTTTTAGTCATCGGACATTTGGATCTTTACTTATCAGAGAAACAAGCTGAGCGCACTAATTATCAGCAGCTCAGCTAGCAGCCTCAACAGCGTCTGATAAGCTTTTAAATGTAGAACCGCTTTATTGTGTGTTTTCACCCGTTTTAATCACCTGATGCACTCATTGTGGAGAGGAGCAGAGCTCTGCAGATAATACGGCTCGTGGTAAAAACCTCCTGAACGTCAGTGTTCGGCTACTGACGGCAGTGCTCTGTCTTTTCTTATTGTTTCAATTGGGAGACCCCCTGCGGCAGAACATTTACATTTAATATGTTTAAGAAAAACACTAAGTAGATTCAATTTGATCTAACAGTTGAATAGCAGTATGTGACTGTAGAACCAGATAGACTATAGTTCAATAAATTCGTCTCCTCAGTCTGAAATGTATTTACGTCACAAGCATAAATCCACCCCTCCACAACCCACCAACCCTTTTTATCACTACTTATCTGGATCAATGTTGCCATGGTAACGGGGTGAGCCGAGCACCCTGGACATCCCGTCATCCTCTTGAGTCTTCAGCACTGTCTCCTGTCACAGTCCATGTCTGTTGCATCCAATACCATCAATAATGATGATCTGGTTTTATTATTCAACAACAACAGTGCCGCTGGAGCCTCAGTGTAACTGTAGGGGTTCAGTGCCAAACAGGTCATCTATGTATATATTTGAATCTTTCATATGTTGTATGATTCTCTGCCCCAAAACAGAAGAGTCGGAACAGTCAATCATCAAATCAGAGCCCAACACCAAAGAAGGCGGGGTGGACCTCTTTGCTCAGGAAGTGGAGGCCATCCAGATCAACAGTGACTTGTACCCAGGAAGTGATGGCACTTTATCTCAGGACACTTGTCTTATCGGTGAGGACGGAGGTGTAGGAGCTCCACAACAGGGACCGCAGCCCCCCCGCCAGCCCAAGAAGAGGCGGCTGCGCGGGGGCGACCCGTGGCGGCTCCGCCTCGACTACCTGGTGGCCTACGGGCCTCAGGGCCGGGGCACGTTCTGCATGGTGTGTTCTCAGGTCCTGCACGAAACCAAGGTCAGCAGCTTCCGCCGCCACATCCAGGAATGTCACCCCGAGACGACGACCCTGAGCCGACAAGAGAGGGAAGCCATGGCTGCTGCCTGGACCAAAGATTATTCTAGTGAAGGCACGGAAATTAAAGATGGTGAGATGCTTTTCAGTGTTCTTCCATGCTCAGGTAGGGCTGTTTACTGAGGTGAGCTGCAGGTAGTCCTTTTGTCACAACAGGCTCATTCTAAAGACAGGCCTTCCTTATTCTGTGTTTTATACCTTTATTTTATCCCGGAACACTTCCTCCATGTTTATTTATTAATTCACTATAATGTCCATTTCAACAGCAGCACAACATCGTCAGCTCTCTCTTTGTCACTTATTATTTCCTATATCTTTCTGCTTTTTCGTTTTTCCACCAATGTTTAACTAGTGACTCGACACTTCCTGCACAGATGTTTCACATTAAAAGCTTTGGACGTATACTTCCACTTACATGTAGTTGGCAGACATTTAGAAGTGTGTTCTGTGACCTCACCATGGAGGTAGAAAGAGAACTGGATACACCATTTAAGACAGAGCCCCGTTTATTCCTATGAAAGCTGCTCAGTGGCGCATGAGGCCAAAAGAGTTTAACTTCTGCGTCTAAAAATACCCAGGTGAATACCCAGGTATTCTGCATCATGTTCAAGGTTTATTCAAAGAGGCGGAGACATCCAAAAACCTGTCTCTGAGCTGTGGGGTAGGACACATGCACAATGTAAGTGTAGCTGCGCTGTTGGAGGGTTACAGCAGATGGTGCTAGCAGTAAAGGGATGCTCTTTGGTTGCCCTCAGTCTGCCAGAAGTTTTGACGGAAAAACACGTATCCTTATTTTTCATATCCGATATACTCCGACCCGAGGCACACTACGAACGCCTCAGTGAAACAGATCAATCAACCCTGTGTTCTAGGGTAGCGCTACGCTGTTGAACCTCAAAGAAATCTCAGACCAGATTTTTTCTGCACATTTGTGGTGCCCCCATGATACACATTATATTCCCGTGACGTCACCCTCCTTGATTATGGCTCCCGTAGAGCAGGTGCAGGCCACTTCTGGTTTAGCGCTCTGCTAACTTGAATGGGGATTACATCTTTTAATAGTGCGGCTCTTGTAGATGTTATCAGGCCGAATGGATCAGATCCTGATAGTGAAACGAGTCATTTCGTGGGGTTCGTGGTTATGGCAAATTTACATACGTCTCTTTCACCATGTAAGTCAACGGAACAAAGTCCTGGGGCCCCGGGGCTTCATGTGACTGCCCTGGTAGTTGCAATTCCACCGTTTATCCACGATGTTCACTTGGCTCCAAAGCTCTCCACGACTCAAGAATTCCTACACTAACATAAAATGATAAAGTGATTACATTTATATCCAAAAGGGTTAAGGGTCAACTTCACTGTGACATCATCATGTTTCATAACTCAGAAACAGAAGGAGACATTTGGGCTCCGTTCACACTGCAGGTCTTTAACGCACAAATCCCAATTATTGCTCAAATCAGATTTTTGTTCTGCTGTTCACATCACATCTTTAAATGTGGCCTGTCTACAGATTCCTTCGTGAACAGCTCACGCTCCTGAAGTGATTTTATGAGCAGTTGATCATTGATGACATCACGCAATAATGGTGTTTACAGAAGCAAACATGGAAACGGCAACCGGAAAACATATCAGTTACGATAAGACCATCCAAGTCTAGCTTGCACCAAAGTGTCCCCCCAAATACTAATGAGGTCTAAAACTTCCCTCTCCCTTCCCTCCTCTGGCTGCCTGCTTCACTGCTGTCCTCCATGTTTGTTTGGATTCTGGTCCTGGCTCCCGCCTGAGGCACACTTTTTTTTTCAGTCAACTTTATTTGTCATTCATTTACACAACAGTGCAGCGCGGGTCAGAATGTCGTCAAAGCTGCATTAAATAAAACCTGGCTGCTCTGATACGTCTCTGATTCAGTAGCACATTCAAAAGTGTCCTGATTCTGATGGAAAGTGTCAGATTCAGTGGGACTTGTGCTGCTCACACTGTCTAAAGCAAATCAGATATGGGTCACACATGAGGGGGAAATCACATTCAGGTCACATGGAACTGCAGTGGGAACGGAGCCTCGGTCAGATACTAAACTGGGGACTCCGAATGTGCTGATTGTAGAGATCTGAAGATGTGTGTGTGAAGCATCCATGTTACACCAAAAAATACACTTAATACCTTTGATTAAATTCATTCAAAGTCTTCACTCCATATACAATGTAAGTCTGGACAGTTTGCACCTTCACCGGTTGGCAGAGGCATACAACCATAAGGCCGTTTTAAAAAAAAGAAATTAGACTTTTAATGTGAAACATTTGCATAAGTAATACATCGGAATATTGTATTATATTATTATATTATAATATTATATATCGGATTAAAACCAAGGCTCAGAGCAGAGCGGTGAGTATGACGTGAATGATGGAATTTTTTTTGGACAGGTTTGACAATCTACGACAATCTAGCACCTTTTCAAAGATCAAACATAAACATAAACATAAACATCCAAAACAGTCCTAGTTTATTTCCTGTTGCAGTGTATGGGAATGACATCAGATGACAGGAAGTTACCAAGGACCAAAGCTGTTGCCTAGCAATAGAATCTAAAAGGTCTATACAGTAGAAATGAATCTGACAAAACAGGATGAGTAGCATGTTCTTTCTTGGAGCCTCACATGGGGATTTGAAAAGACATACAAATCTTGACATAGTGCAGCTTCAAGATACAGAAATATGGAGCAGCTTGTGATGTAAGCAATGTTTTTTGTTAGTAGTTCTGGGTAAAGGATGTCAAAGTGAGAATGTTTCTTGTAGTTTAACTGCAGTGGCACCCTCCCTGCTGTCTTAGCAGAAATCAACCTGAGCGCCGATGTCCTGAATACCACCGCAGAGACGAATGAGGACACCTCCCCTGATGTCAGAACACACAAAATGGTGAAGAAGGAGGAGGGTGCGGGCGGAGGGAAGGGTAAAGCGAAGGAGGACAGCGCCGCGGCCACGCCCTCTCGTCACAGCCATTACCCCGGGAAGGACCAGAGGAGGAACTACCAGGTGCGCTGGCGGATGGAGTACCTGATGGATTACGACTGTCGCAGACACGGCCTCATCTGCATGGTGTGCGGAGCCACTCTGGCCACGCTCAAGGTCAGCACCATCAAGAGGCACATCCAGCAGGTACACCCCCGCTCTCTGTACTACACCCCCGAGGAGAAGCAGCAGGCCCTGCTGAGCTACAACCAGGCCGCCCTGCACTTCATCCACTCCGACGACTGCTTCTCCTCCCAGGACCACGGACACACCGAGCTGGCTCCCGCCCCAGCACACTGTGGCACTTAGAAAGGGCTTCCGTCCGCCGCTCCTCACACGGCCCCCGCTCAGAAACAGCCCACCACCTTCCTTCTTAAGGGGGAATTCAAGTATTCATCAAACAGTGTCTTATTTTCTCATCCTCACCCTGTGTCCCTTCTGACCGTGTTCCAAACTATAGTAAAACGTTGTCATGAGCAGTTGTCATATTGGGCAATGCGAGAATGAGACCCAGGTTGACAAATACTGGAATTTCCCCTTTAACTCTGAGAGTATGCTGTGGTTACAGTGACAGGGAAATGTCATAATCTGAAAATGTCAAGGCCCAAAGAGTGAAAGTGTAGCCCCGCTCATGTGAAAGTAAAGCCTTAGCTGCACAGGAACCTGTTACCTGAGGACCTCACAATATCTCTAACAAGAATCAAACATTCCTGGCTGCTTGAAGCCTCTGAATGTGGGACTGAAACGCTGTTAAAGGTTTCAATAGTCTCCAATAGAGCTGGTCACGGTCCAAGCAGAGGAAGAAAACAGCTCTGCCTTGCTGCTTTACGTAGTGCTGAATTCTTGGCACAGCCTCTGGGTTTGGTGACTAAGGTCAGAAATCTGCACTAGAAATGTGAGTTGACTGAGCACAGACGGCAGATCGGCATTGGATTAAGAACCGTTGACATGAGGTCCTCAGGTGAGGGCCGGATCAGACCAGCAGAGTGACGGGGAACATTTACAGCTGTTGTGGCTGGCTGGTGTTAGCATGCTCATGGCTAGCTAGGATGTTAGCAGTTATCTCAGCAGGTGCAGTACCTTGCCAACTAGCCCTGCATTAGTCACGCGGTTTTCTCACCTGAACTAGGGATGCACCGATCAACCTTTTCCAGTCTTGATACCGCTCCGATCCCATCACACCTCACCGTGTGGAAGAGACTAAAGGCACCAGGCGTAAACATTACTTTCCTAACTTTGTAAAACAGAATGTAACAAATGAACGCATAGATACAAATGCACTGAATTGTTATTTATTCGTTCATTTGTTATTAAGAAAACAACAATTGTGCATCTTCAACTGCTTCCAAAAATAAAATGTCACAGCTGAACCTGAGAATTAGGTACGTTAAATGACAAACAGTAATGAAACTTATTTGTAAATATTCAGTGTAAACAGTAATATAAAATATAGCAGCTGAACCTGATAACACAGTAACAATGTTGAAGGTGCAGCGCTGTTTGTCCACTCAGACTTGCTGTAGTTGCTGTGCTGTTAAGCCGTTAAGGGGTTTTTCCTTTTGCTATTATTTTTCTCAGCTAAGCCTGAAGAAACACATGTTTATAAGTAACCAGCCACATATAATTGGAACATTTAACATTTCGACTGGTCAAACTTAATTGGTTATATTACAAGGCTAATCACACTAGCCTGTCTATGGCATTTTCAGTGTTAAATTAGCATTCATGCTAATGGTATTTTTGTCCTTTCTGTTGATAAAAGAAGGTGGTAGCACAGGCTGTTAGTACAGTGTTGTGAACACATTATAATGTGAACAGGAATCCCAAACTAAACACAGCAGCTAACTAGGTGACATGCCTTTGCTTGCTCCATGTTGTTTCCGGTGTTGTGAGTCAGCTGGTATGCTGCTCACTAATTTAATGGATCGGCCCGTGGATCTGGTAAATAATCCCATACCTGATCCAGATAATTTGTCAATATGGGGACGGATATCGGATCTTGATATCGGATCGGTGCATCCCTAATATGAACCCTGGACAGTATCCGAAAAATCAAGTTTCTCTTTCACACATGCAGCACACAGCAGGATCTTCTCTGTCTGATGTGTTCTCACTTACTGGAAATACTCTGATGGGGGGAGGGGTAGAGCGCGCAGGAGTCAGGACATAATGTGAATTACAGCGCGCCGACCGAGGCTGTTCGCAATTTCGTCACAAACAACACAGTCTCTTGTTGTTCGTTGAATTTGGGGGGTCGGTCTTCACTGACAGAATCTCGTCGTCTCTCCACATTTTAGTTGCTGTCTTTTTGTAAACCAACCTTCTTCGTCACTGTCGGAGGTTTGTTTGCTGCCGGCGTCGGCCGCAGCATGATAGAAACGCCATCAACAGCGGCTGTATTCACACGTGGGCTCACACAGAGATAACTATTATTGGTCAACTCTGTTTGATGTCCGGTACGACTGAATAGAACATTTGCGTTGTCAAATACACAAACACTTTGCCGGTTAATGTGTGGATAACTTCAGCATTGCAGTGCATGTGTGAACGGGGCTTACTTCACTTCTCAGTCAATCCATGAGTGAATCGGCATGGTGCGTTTGAGTTAAACTGGGGTGGACTTTAAGTTATTATCTGTAAGATTTACATCTATTTAATTGTCTGTTGAGTTCCGATCTATCACAGGGTGAGTTCAAACAATGGTGACTGATCATGTGACCCACTAATGAAAGCACTTGTTCTCTCTTTGCTGAGTATTCACATCTGTGTGTCTGTGGAGACACTCCCTCCGTAGATGGAAATACGCCTCCATGTTAGTGACTCTGCTGACAGCTGTTGGTCTGCAGGCTGAGATCGTCACTCACGGTTATGCTGCGTTCACTGGTAATCGGAAATCGTGAACTTCTACTACATCTTACCACCAAAGTGGCCGTCAGTAACAGCATATCTCAAATCCTACCAATTCTAACTTTGACGTTATTTTGTGCCATGGACCAATAGCAAAGTGTATTTTGTTGTCACACTTTGTGGTCTGAGCAGCCCACTAGACTGAAACAGGGCTTTAGATATCAAAATTCTTCATTTGTAGTCATGGCATGTGCTGTATACCTATTATGATCTTTCAGGTCCTAGGAGGGGGCCCAGGGCTTGTTTCTGGTCGGGGCCTGAGTCTCACGCTCTCAGGAAGTTCCAATCAGTCTTGGGTGAGGCCGAGGTGAATTAGTTTTAGGAGAATGTGTCTGAAGACACAGCACTTTGTCCCCAAAAATGTACTAAACCCCAGCTTTCCTTCTGTACAGCCAACTGAATGAGACTGTGGTTGATGTTATTGCTGAAGACAATGAATGGCAGCGTGCAGTCAGTGAGTTCACATTTCTCTAGTCTATTTAATTCATGTTTACAGTGGATTCATCCATTCTAATGAGATATGTTATCTCTCTGTCAGTCTGCATTGTTGCTACACCGGCCTGCATCCTCTCCATCATCTACGACTCCTCTGAGCTCAAACTGCACAAAAAGAATATGTAAATATATGAAAAAAAAAGAATTATTTTTCCTTTATACAAGCACTTTTATGCACCCTGGTTTCTACAAAGCGTGTTTGTAATTATGCCCAGTTTTCTACGTCACTCAACAAAGACTTTGTTCTTCTACGGAGAACGGCTCGTTGGACTTTTGCTTTGAATCGTTTGCTTTGGTACCGCTTCATGTTTTCATTCACTGTACAAAATGTATGCAACAGAAGACGTTGAAGAAGAACTCACTCAAGAATAACGGCTGTCAGAGAAAAAAAGAAGTCTGCCATAAAATATCACATCTTCACCTGGAAAATGTAACTCAGGGATTCTGTTTTCATCAACAAGCATTTCATCAGTAATCTTTGAGGACATCTGGAGATCCGTGTGTCAGCTTTGGTTGTATCGGTGATGCTAAAGACAACAGAGCATTGGGGCTGCTGTTAAAACTAAAGGTGAGATAGAGAAGAAAGTCAGAATGTTAAAAAAAGATAATGATATTATGTGCAAACGTCATTTTTTGAGAAAATTGTTATATTTGGGGAATAAAGTCAGAATATTATGGAAAAATGGAAGAACAAAGTTGGACAAAGTAAGAATAAAGATGACATTGTGAAACAAATGTCATAATGTTGTAAAAATAAACTCTTAATATTTTGAGGGAAAAGAGAATATTTGCAGAATAAAGTCCTAATAGTACAAAAAGAGGCTGTGATAAAGACAAAGGTTGGAGAAAGCATCTGATTCCATGTAAACTAAAACATGCACACATTGTACAGTGCCCCTGTTACTCTGCTGTCCGTCGACAGAATTTGCTCAGTTTTTGATACTAAATGTAATAATGAAGTAAAACTCTCCCACTGGTCCACTTTGGCCCCCACATCACTCTACCAGAGTTCTGCTATAGCACTTAATTATTTAAATGAAGTCACAGTGATGAATGACAGAACATGTGATGACTTGTTTGTGTGTGTGTGTGTGTGTGTGTGTGTGTTTATACTGTCGTTTTTCTCCACTCTCCTCTCGTCCGCTCACCTTTCATTTGTACATGGCTCACGTGTGTGATGTGCATTCTCTCCTCCACCATCTTTGAATAAATACTCAACACCGTGACGCTGCCTGCTGTCAACATTTATTGTTTGTTTGTGTTTTTAAGATGCAATGAAGAGAAATGTAATGCTACATTAAAAAAAACAACCCTAATCTGAATGTCCTGGTGTCCTTATACATCTGGCCATCTAGTGAACCCCAAACCTTTTCCCCATACACACTCCTGTCATTGTGAGCGTCAGCAGATAAAACGTGTACACCAGATAAATAAAAAACGATCAAATGTGATCAAAGTTCATTGGGACGCTTTAAGAAACAGAAATGTGTTTAACTTAAATATTCTAATTATCGAATTAATGTAAGCAGAAAACCCTGTAGGTAATTAGGATGTTTTGATTTCAACATTAAAATGAAATGCAAAAGTGGGAGCCACTTTCTAACAAGTCCTAAAGTGTCATTCCGGTGCAAAATCATCCCAGGGTCTCTTTCGGCATTACATTCATCAAGTCAGCCATCGAGACAGTTTTTTTGTGTATGAACTATTAACGGAGAAATCCTGGAGAGTTTCTAACAGCCGGACGTGGCTAACAGTGATTAGCTCGGGGCAGTACGGTGAAGGCATTCAAAGGTCTTTTTTAACCACTAATCCTGCTGAAAATAACAGCAAACCTCTGCAGTAGCATGAGAAGAGTCCCTACACAGAAAACAAAGCACCAATGGGCTCCTTCCTTTGGGATTGACTTTGCTAATCCACTTGAATGGACTCTACTATGAGAGGAGCTGGTACAGGGGCCAGTAGGTACGTTTTTAAAACACTCTTTAATAAACTCTGGGTTCTCTAACTACGTTGTTAGTGTTTTGATTTCTGTGTAGGGACTCTTCTCATGCTGCTACAGAGGTTTGCTGTTATTTTCAGCAGTATTAGTGGTTAAAAAAGACCTCTAAATGCCTTCACCGTGCTGCCCCGAGCTAATCCCTGTTAGCCACGTCCGGCTGTTAGCGACTCTCCAGGATTTCTCCGTTAATAGTTGTTACATGAAAAAAACTGCCTCGATGGCTCATTTGATGAATGTAAGTGCAGAAAAAGACCATAGGATGATTTTGCAGCCTTTGGGTTGCCAGGTTGTGTTTATCCTTCTTTTGGCCTGCTCTCCAGTGGACAGAGTCTGAGCACAACACACGTATTAACAACTTTTAACAATTAATTATATTGTTTATTAGCATTACTACTGCAGACTTGATAAATTGTTGTAAAAACTATATTAATGTCCTTTGTAGTGGTTAGCACTGTCGCCTCACAGCGAGAAGTTTCCAGGTTCGCATCCCGGCTGGGGCCCTTCTGTGTGGAGTTTGCATGTTGTCCCCGTGTCTGCGTGGGTTTTCTCCGGGTTCTCCGGTTTCCTCCCACAATCCAAAGACATGCAGGTGTTCGGTTCATTGATGACTCTTAATCACCCGTAGGTGTGAATGGTTGTCTGTCTCTGTTCGTCTCTATGTGTCCTGTGATAGACTGGCGTCCTGTCCAGGGTGGACCCCGCCTCACACCCGATGTCAGCTGGGATCAGCTCCAGCCCCCCGTGACCCCGACAGGGACGAGAGGCTGAAGATGAATGAATGAATAAGAGGCATATTGGCAGTGTTTTATAGAATATGGTCCCTCATCTTTAAATGAACTAGAGTGCACCTGCTGGTGTGATGAATAGTACACCCACATGATCAGAACACAGCCAATCAAACGGCTCGGGACCATGGTTCCAGCTCTCGACCCGTTCCCTTGATATCAATAAGCATTTATTGTTATTCAAGACGACCAATTTAAACCTTTAATGTTTGACATACCAGAGTAGCTGGATTTGGATTGACAGGATCTATTGGTGGCTGGTTAAAATAAACCTGGATTAGTTAAACCAGTTTAAAGAAAGTAATCCTGATCCAGTCTCCAGTGAGGTCTACATCAGCTCTTATACTGAAGGGCACTGTTTGGCCTATCCATGGGATTCCAGCTAAAATTATCCTGAGATTTATTTGACACCTAACCTTCTGTCAATAAACTACACTGTTGAAAAGATTGTTTCCTTGACAACAGTACATTTTAAGCCTGGTTTAAACCATAACAAATAATAACCATGGGTTTGTGGACTACGCATATGAAGTCAGGAATTTGGAATTTTGAAATGGACATTTTTATGCAATCAAGACAATTCAATGAAGTGAAAACATACTTTACCACTGACAATACCCCAAAATAAGTTCATGGCTATTGTGGATATGTATGTGTGTATGTGTGTATGTGTGTATGTGTGTTTCTCGACACTTACATACATCAAATAAGCCATCAAGACAGTTTAAGTGTATGAACTATTTACGGAGAGATCCTGTAGAGTCACTAACAGCCGAATGCGGCTAACAGTGATTAGCTCAGGGCAGTACGGTGAAGGCATTCAAACGTCTTTTTTAACCACTAATGCTGCTGAAATTTACAGCAAACCTCTGTAGCAGCATGAGAAGAGTCCCTACACAGAAAACAAAGCACCAACAACGTAGTTAGTGAACCCAGTTTATTAAAAGAGTGTTTTAAAGACTTACCTACTGGCCCCTGTACCAGCTCCTCTCATAGTAAAGTCCATTCAAGTGGATCAATAGGAAAATGTTTACTGAGGTAATAAATCAAGTGAGAAGTTCAGGCTCATTTTCTCATTGACTTCTATACAAACAGACTTCTGTTTGGAGCCAGTGAGTCGCCCCCTGTTGGAACTTAGAAAGAATGCAGGTTTAAGGCACTTGGCCATTGGTGAATTTCCGTCCATTGTTTGCTTTTCTATTTGACAGTTTAAAAACACTGAAGTCTACTGCAGCGGTTATCCACGGCACCACCCTGCTGTCCTGGAAATGATTCATGTTCTTCTGCAACATCGAGGCTAGCACTTCAGTCAGGCTGCAGGACTCCTGGACTGTCTGTGAGTCCAGGCTGGAACACCACATAGGCTTTAAATGGGCTGTCAGTGTGCATGTGCCTGTTAACATTAATGGTTTTAGTTTGCCCGCCTGGTCTTAAATTAGAAACTATAATCCTTTCTCCACCCAAACTCCATAATAGACAGCAGCCTGGAGTCAAATCTTCTTATTTTAGATATTTCATCTGGACGCATTTTTTAATCCCCCGTCCTCCCACACCGCAGGAATGCTGGGTAAATATATGGCTTGTTTTTCTCAAGGCCCTCGATGCCCTTTACCCAGAGAAGAGAAGAGATCCACCGAGCCACAGTCCTTTGACGTGTTTTTATTAATTTCACTTTGACATCAGTACAGAGACCACATACTTTTTATTGTTTGTTTTTTACAGTTTTCTTCTTTTTTTCCTGCAACATCTTTCCCAAAGCTTCAAAAATCAGAACCAAAGTCATAGCTAATACAAAACAGAGCTGATGTTAGTGAACAACGTCTAGAAACCAGTAAAGAGTCCGAAGCAAAACAAGACTCTCCAGAGACAGAAACAAAGGTCAAACACACTCCTGCCACACACTCCCATACCCGATGAAAACAAGGACACGCAGGAAAAGGAGAGAAGCAACATGCTCGAGGGAATGGGTTTTTTTTTCACGTTAAATATATTACACTCTAAAGAAATAAGCCAATAGGAAGTTACAGGTGCTGTGCATATGGAAAGCTCATTCGCTCTCATAGTGCCACACTTTTGGGGGTCAGACTGACGGGAACGTCACAGTCAGTTCAACCAAAATCATTTCAGATTAAATTCGGCGTCTCTGAAGTTTCCCCCTCCACCATGACAGAGGCCAAGTCCCTCCACTTCTGTTGACCAGAACAGGACTTTATTTTGTAAAAAAAAGTGTGTACGGTAGAGACGAATAATTATTTGATCCGTTGTCTGAATTCTGGACAGGCAGACGTGTGTGTTTTTGTGATTTAATCTGAATAAATGCAAACCAAACGATACTAATGTGCTCCTGTAGCTCACACGGAGTGACGCTTTTATGAAAATTACAACTTAAAGCTACAATTTGCAACTTCTCCACATTCAGATCAATAAACAGGATGCATAAGAATCAGTCTCAGCATAGACGCCTGGTTCCCCCCTCCCTCACTCTCCGTCTGCTTCTTTAGCACCTTTCCAGATGCTGCTTACCTCAGCCTCAGGCTAACTGACAGCTCATCAACATGAGTGCCAAGCACCAGGGCCGGAACCTGCCCAACGGAGGGCGCGGGGCGGCTAACCGCTAGCATCTTAAACAGAAAAGTTGCATATCCCGGCTTTAACACCCAGAGTCTGAATGAGGTGGCATGCACGAGGGGTCGACCGGTCCATTGGCGAGGAGATCCCAGTGAGACGACACAGTGGAGGGCATGCACGGGGCGGAGCGCTCCACCAGGGCAAACATTCAGTACACAGGCAGACGTAGTTGGAGTAGTTACTGCATTAAGAGGCTGTTGGCTATTCAGGGGATATTTACTCCGTGCAAACCTAATGTGGGGTGCGATGAAACGACAGCAACACTAACACACGTGTCATTTCCTTCTGTAGATTCATCCCTTAAAACAATACGGAGACGGAGCAGTAGTGCTGACATAGGACTATGGTTTTTACTGAGTTCAAAAACACCATTGAAACAGTCACGAGTAATAATCATATGAAACAAAAGTCAGGGTCAAGAATATGATACAGCCTATATAAAGGGTGAGAATCGGCTTCCAGCTTGCACTATGACATGCGCTTCATGGCAGTCAAAGAAAAGGAACAAAGTGTCAAACAGAGCTCTAGAATAATAAGCACTCTAAACCAAAACCTCTTCCATATCCCCAGCTACACTCTTTATTCAACATTGCTACACAAAGCCCTTATCTGTAAACATCCTCTCAGGTCACTGTTGAGGTTTGTACGGAGTCAAAAATGTGCCAAAACAACAGTTATAGGCTTTAAACTGTGCCGAACGACTAAACATTAAAGGTTGAACATGGAGAATGAGCAGAACTCTGCCATTTAGTGTCTCAAGATCGTAGTCGCAACAACAAAAAATAATTCCAGCAGTCGGGTTGCCAGGTTTGTTACGTTGAGTGTGTCGGTGATCAGCCTGCTCCATGTCAGTGATGTATCATACAGGGTAGCGCTTTATTTAGACTAATCAATGAATTTACAACAGTATTTAATGTTAGCCAGACTTTAACTGGAAGTCTTTCTTTGAGTGCTGTGGAATCCATTAACTAGCTCTCAACTCAACACGATTCTTGTTTCTGTAGCCTAACAACAGACAACCCTGGCAACCAGCAACGCTATTGGCTGCTACAACGTAAACAGAAGGTGACAGAAGGCGTGTTCCCATTAGGGTAAAATGTGGCCGCTCGGAAAGTTTCAGGGCACTCGATTCAGGAGACTCTGGAGGTGACGCATCACTCTGAATGGGTTTAGATCGCCGGTGATCAGCTGATCAGTGATACAGAAGTCCATGCAACGGAGCGCCGCTCTTCCTCAGAGTGAGAAATACAGAATAGTTTGAAGTGGCCCGTATGATTCACAATGTCAACTTATGTACAAGTAACATGAAACACACAGGCCACCTTAAAGATTCGGTGCGCTGTAAAAGTGTTTGTGACCCCGCTGCAGTGTTGCTCTCCCACAGGGCCACAAACCGCTGCTTGAGCATCTCACACAGAAATTAGGGGGGTAGACCCGCCTCATTCCTGGTATTCCACCTAGAAAGTCAGTCAAACCAGTCAAATTCAAAAAATTTTTTTAATTCAGACTAATTTTTCTTTTTTTTAAGGAAAAGCAATACTTTCATTCTGTACCCCTCAAAACGCCCTGTGGTGGATTAAATATATTTAAATATAGCTTTTAAAAAAGATTGGACATATTCAACCTTTAAGGAATTGACACATTTAAAAAGCTAGCTCAATTTAATTCTCCATTTTCATGTTCACACATCATAGTGGAATAACAAAGTTTGCCAAGTATTTCATTTTAACTAATTTAATGTGTGTGTAGTTTATTTCACATAGAGACTTTTCATCCAGAGCCGTCAACTGTATCTCTCAATGTTCACTGCTCTGCAGGGAGCTACAAACCTGAGTCTCTATGTATTTTGGTGGCGGAACATATCCTCTAAAAACACCAACAGCGAGCTGGGAAGCCATTTAGAGATTTGGGGTGCGATAACACATCAGAGAGAATCTCTTAAATGATCAAACAATCAGGAATTATTTCTCAGGAGTCCTCACAGACCTCCAGTTTAAACTTATGAAGCTCAATGACACTTAACATAACTCTTACAATGCTGTGGTCAAGCTACTAGGGAGTCAACGCAGCCATCCTATAATTAATATCAATAATAGTAATAAGCAGTGATGAGAATAATAAAAATGTACAAGTGAAAGTGAGACCTGAAAACTGGCTTGAACAGGTGCGACAAAAGGAGTTAGGACTGCTGTAAGTGAGGGAACCTTCCTTTGATATAAAAAGCGAGGCTAATGTGTTCCATACAGCAGAGAGAGAGAGAGCCTGGGGTTGTCTTAACGTGTATGTACATACAGAAAACTGTTCCAAAAATGCATCTGATCCAGAGGGTGAACTAGACCAAATTATCACAGCTGGCTCAGTGTTCCAATCCTTTTATTTCAGCCTGCTCATGGCTTTAAAAAAACAAAGGTTCAGTGCATTGCAGAAACTTACATACAGAAGTGCCTGGAAGGTGAATGGAAACTAACTCAACGACAGGCCGGTCGCTAACAGCTAACAGCGTTACCAGCCTCCAAAATGAACTCATATCTATCCACATAACAGCTGCAGAGCAAGAGCAGGATAAGACTAGCCACAATTACACCCAAAAGGTTGGTTTATTCGGTTTTTTTTTAAACATTTTCTTAACTTTCTCATCTTTTCCAGCTTAAATGATCCATATACCTTAAGGGAAATGTGTGGTTTAAAGTACAGACATTTGCTTTTTTTTCCCGTGACATAGACAGCCATCATCCACCCCTGCTCGCTGTACACGACGAAACCAGGTCATAGATTCAGTCTAGTTCACTCGACCCTGCCTCCATTTCCCTGTGGCGCGCCCACTGACAGTCAGGGTCCGCCGCGGCGCTACATCACTTACTCGCTAGCGACGCGCTTCCTGTCTGCACAGGCACAGTTTTTTTTAATGCTTGCAAGTTAAGCTGCGCAGTAGTTTTACATTGAATATCGAGTAGCTCAGAGATTTTTCTACCTAGCAAGGTTCAGTGTAGTAGGGTGATGATGGTTGATGGAGTAGGGAGGAGGAGTTAGACTGGGGGGGACGGGGGTTATCTGGAGAAAGGGGAGGAGGAGGTACGAGGGTCTAAGATGCTGATGGAGATGAGGATGATGGTGACTTGAAGGTTTCTAATCGGTGGGTTGATCATTCAGTTTTGCTGCGCTTCACAGCTCCGGGAAGTTTCTCTTGCAACCTGTGGGAGAAAAGCAAAATGGGTGTTTGAACATCAGAGAAGTGTACACTGATCTCATCCAGAACACACTCTACTGATTCTCAGATTCACTTACTTGGCCATTGTGGTGTTGACTTGAGTGCGTATCAGGTCAATGTACTGATCAATCTGGGTCTAGAAGGAGAAACGATGAGGGAAGGTAAGCATCAGTCTGGGAAAAGAACTCTTATTACTTCAAATCAGCAAAGGATCACTTTGAACTAGCAAAACCTACGGGCTACAGCTACGAGCCACTCGATCAGGGTGGAACCAAACACGAGTTATGGAACGCCCTCCACTCTGGTTCAAGCACCACAGTTTGAACCGGCCGGAGCATTTCGATCAAAGATAACTGGGTTCAGAACCTGAAAATAGATGGGTTTTTTTTCCCAGTGTGAACCGGTTCAGCGTCAGTGGGCGTGCCAATCAAAAGACAGAGCAACGCAGCCCTCTTCTCCGGGGGCGTGACCAATAAATGACATGAACATGTGAAAGGAGACGTGCTCTGAGTGGATGAGAGCGATCAGAGCAGAGGAGAAATACAGTTCATCAGATATGTGTGAAGATATTCAGTGAATGTACAGCAGCTAAAGTTTTCAGTTTGAGAACAAATAAGGACCCGTGGAGGAGTCCTGTGTGTTGTTTCTGCTGCAGAGTGAAGTAATGGATGTCAGCTCCGGCGACTCCGGCCAGGAGACAAAATAAAAGGGTCTCCTCCTGTGATTTCTGACCAGGAACAGCTAACACTGAACTACTCTAGGATATTTTATTGTGTTTCCTTTTAGTGAAATGCTTTGAATGAATTTAATTTTAAACAGTTAACTACGTAGTGTGTGTCTGGAGCTTTTATTTTGAAAAGTAAGAACAGAAGAAGTCAAGCTATCTGCGCTGCTCTTGTCGAGGTTAAAGTAGAGAAATAGTTTTCCCTCTGCACGCATCACGCAAGTAAACAGCACAATGTGATGAGAGAGGAAATCACCAACACTCAAAACAACAACTTTCACAAGGAACTAAATAAGGAGCACTCCACATAATGGCACATTCAGGTCATCTATGCGCCCCAGTAAGGGTACGTCAACACGATCGAAAACCTCCATCGTTCTTAAAAAGTTCACACACACCCGGCTCAAGAAATATGTACGTCCACAGGAAACCAGTGAAACCGACACAAAACGCCGGCTGCGTGTGGACGGGCCCTAACCCACAACACATCGGGCTCACTGCACACAATACATTTACTGCCGTTGTGCATTGTACACGCCCTCATATTGATTACAGTGGTAGGTACAGTACTACCAAGGTTTAAAGAATTCTGAACAGAGCCGATTTAAAAACCCGTTCCCTGTCAGCGATAAACACTATGGGTGAGTGTTGGACTCCACCAAGAGTGCTGCTTATCAACTCTGTTTCATAGGGAGAAGAGTGAAGACTTTGGTGAGATCAGGATCAAATATCTGCTTCTCTGATGGTGAGGTTCTGGTGGTTCATGCTAGGACAGGTGGTATAGACACAGTGGATATTCTATCAAATATAATAGTTCAGAATAAATCAAGAATTAATACATTGTTCTACAATTTTGATCTCCACGGTGTAAACCAGATTGATTTATTTTCTGACTCATGTTCTGTGCAACTGATCCTGAATCAGCTGCCAGAGACAAATTGAAAAGTTCTCAATAGTTCAAGGCTCAAGACCAAGACATGTGCAAGTCTGCAAAAAAGTGGACTTGACAAGAGACCAAGAACAGACTCAAGTGCTACAGCCCGGCCATGAGGACATTAGTGTACGCCTCGACTACTTTGACCAGCAAATGACCCAAACAAAACTCCAGTTCATGGAGTCGATGAGTAAAATCCCCTCAACACAAACTTCCCATTTCATATGATGTGCGTGGACATGATGCTGACGGCCCCTTTTATTTGACCCAGCAGTGGAATGACTTCATATTCTCAGCAGCTGGACACTGCAACAACAAGAGGGACGCAGAAAGCCTGCAGTGTCTGGAGTCATCCAGTGAGCTCACTGCTGATGGGAACGTTGGCTAAAAATGGAGTCATCACTGCTGCCGGCAGGTCTGACACTGACAGTTTGTCTTCTGATATGGTCATGGGGACTGGGGACAGAGGGGCGCACTCTCACCTTGTTCTTCTCGTAGACAGGAGGCACAGCGAAGAGGAGGATGTCAGCTGGAGAACACAGAGAGTAGACAGGTTACTAACACAACAATACAGATTTTACAATCACTAGAGGAGTCACTGAATTTGCCTATATGGGTTATCCAGTAGGGTTCCCCCAAGGGTCCATTTTGGGGCCCTTTTTATTTTTCATTAGATTTAATAATGATTTACCCAGTTATTGTTTAGATGTTGATGTCCAGCTTTACGCTGATGACACTGTCATTTTTACTGAAGCAAAAAATCCTGAGGAGGAATCACGTGTACTCTCAACAGCTCTTACACACATGGCTCAATATATTTGTCGAAGCAACCTTCTACCGTTACGGTTTCTCAATCTGGCGTGTTCTTGGGCACAGAAGAGTAGGAAGTTGTTAATGAATTTAAATACCGATAAAAATAGACTCCAGACTCTTTCAAAAAGTCATGTTAAAATGATATCCAAAAATATGAAATGGAATCTTTATAACTTTAAGCAAATCAGAGGATGTCTATCAGATGCAGCTGCTATGGTGTTTCTGCACTCAATGATACTCTCACATCTGAGCTACTGCATCAGCAGCTGCTCCGTGTCGGGTTCCACTGAAACCTGCTGAGCTTCTGTTCAAAAAGGAACTCAAAAAAGACCTTTCTCTTACCATCATTGCAACATCTTAGAGAAATAGGACTTAGTGAGTTTTAATCATTTCTGCTTCATTTATAAAGTACTACATGGCCTGTCTCCACCGCCACTTCAAGAGTTGATTAAATACAGACAGACTGGGATCACCAGAGCTGTTGTAAGGTTCCTTTCAGAAAAACCTTCAGCCATTATGCACTATCGATTAAAGGTGGTGCATTATGAAACACACTACCCCCAACTATTAGGGAATGTGCCACTCTGGCTCCTTTAAGAGCCAAGTAAAGGTGTGGCTTAAAGCTAACCAAACGTAGAACCACCTCTAACTGTATGCTACCATACTAGCCCAGTAGAGTCTTTAAATTAATTGTGTCTTTGTTTTAACATTTACTAATGGCTTTTTCTGTTTTTCTTTTTGTCTCTGCTCTATATAGCAAAATTTAAGTTTGTATATCCTTTGTCATTTTTTTCTTCTTCCTTTTCTTGTAACATCCACCTGCCTTATGGACTTCAGATGGAAATTATCCCCCGGTCTACAATCTGGCACATTTACGTGTACTATTGTATATGTTCATTAATGTGCATTGTTCAGAAATTAAAAAAAAATAAAAAATTAAGATGTAAATGTTGGTTACTAATCAGAAAATACATGTCTTATTTAGATACGTTTCCATTTTCTGCATTTACACAATTTCTCATTTATTTAATTATTGATTTTTGGTGACTACATTGGAATTCCAGTTATTTCTTTTTTTTAAATTTGATTTGATTAATTGTGGTTTGTGGTTGAAGATGTGATCAGTGACACTAAATATTATTCTCAGTATTAAAGCATAATACTTTGGAGGCAGCCATCTAGTTCTTCTTGTGAGTAATGGCTGTAAGACAGGGCTGCCCAATCCTGATCAGGTGTGTTGGAGCAGGGAGAAACCTAAAACCTGCAGGACAGTGGCCCTCCAGGAGCAGGACTGGGCAGCCCTGCTGTAAGATTTAAAGAGATTGTTATAAAACTTGTTTTCTTTTGGCTGATATGTTATGTTATTATCTTTGGGGCCAGTTGCTTTGACTGATCCTTTTTTAACTAATGGGGAAATCTTTTTTTTTTTCCCAATCATCCTCTGTAGATGCAGTCTTATAAAATGCTTCACATCTTTCTACTTCTCTCTCAAGCTATTGTCTTTGCTAGCACAGTATTAGCTGTAACTGAAAAATATCTTATGAGGCCTTAAACTGAAAAAATGAAAAGGAGAAAGGGTGAAGTCTTTAGGTGGAGTCAAACTGTTTGAGCACAGTGGAGTTACTTCTCTGAGCCATCTCGTCAACCCACTGCACGTCGCTCGTTGGCCTCATCAAAACACCCGAGGGTCATTCTGGTCTCACAAAGACTTCGGACTGCTACTAATACATGTTTTTTCTGCCCTAGCACGATATGGTGTTATGTTTGCCTTGTTCGAAAATATCAGCAGCCTTAATCTCAATCTGTAGACTCTTGGAAGGCCTTGGGTCCTTATGCAAGTCTGAACAATGCACCGTAACAGTTTCCACCTTGGTCCCAAAGTAAAACTCCATAACTCTCCATGAATACATTGAAGCTCTTCGACCTATATTTGGTCCGTCCCAGTTTGTCAAAAGTTGCTTGGATCGGCTGAAGTGAAACACTGCAACAAAGCTGGGAAACAAGCCCAGAAATAACAAACTAGGCCATACGTATGTATAACATTTATACACACAGAAATGTTAAATACTTTGAATGTGAGCATTTCAGAATGTGTCAAAACAGAAACATCATTGTTTTCTGAAATCTGATGAATGTGAATGAGGCCTGAGTGTTGGTTCCCACGGTGCTTACCCAGGATGAGAATGGTGATTCCATTGAAGACGGCTCCTACGTAGGTGAACAGCCACATGACCACGGCCAGCTGGGGAGACAACGACAAAGAAGGTGAAGCATTTCTACCACGCGGGCACCTTCACACAGGTCCACAGCGTTACTACCACAGGGTCACACTCACCACTGCTGTGAACACTTCTTTCTGCTGTTAACTCACTTATCATTTCCACTTACTTTGCCTTTTTTTTTTAGCAAACCCTGTTAAGTTGCAGACTGACTCAGCACTTCCTGCATATGTTTAAAAATAAAAGCCCATCACAAAATGGGAGGGTTTATGCTCTTGACTCCCTTGAAGGCTTTTAATTTGAAACATTGGTTTGAAGTTATTCCCTGGAAATTAAGAATACCATTTCTACTCATTTTTTAAACTATTTTAAAAATTAGGTAGTTTAGGTATGATGACTGCCTATGATAGGGGTGTTGAGGGCTTTCCAGGCTGATCAGAGTGGTGAGGGAGCAGTGGAGGCGTCTGGGGCTTTGTGTCGCTGATCTAACTCCTCTGTCAGGCTCAGATACGGCTCACAGTACGATATGTGGACTGAGTATTATTGCTGCTTGGCTGACGGTGACACTGACAGTGGCTCTGCTCTGATGGCTGCTTACTATAATCTGATAGGCCAGATGCTGTTGCCCAAGTCCAACATAAGTGACACTGTTTTCCCCTTCCACACAATAACAGTGTTGCGGAGTTCAGTCCTGGGGTAAAACCTTGTGTAGCACTACAACTGCTTAGAATGGGAATTGATGAGGTTTTATTGCCAACGATGTCATTATTGATTCTGCTTATCGGTGCAATGCTTAATTGACTCCCTTTTTGATTCCTGATCAATTTTATGTGTGGGGAAAAAAGTGGGCTTAAGGCTCATTTATGCTCCATATTAGAGACAGAGCCTTCTGTCCGTATGCGTATGTGTCTCTACATTAGAGACACATACGGATGGAGCCTCTGTCCATACTCTGGTACATTTGGTTCGTATTTTTGTCTGTATCCTGAAAGCTAACGGATGCGTACAGATATGGATCAAACACTGCCCCAGTGCAGTGTTGGCACTGGACACAAACAGCACTGTGAATATCAGGAGCGAGCGAGTCATTAAAAGCCCAGACGGACATCCTGAAAAACTGAAAATCACGTTTGTCATCAATTTCTCTGATCCGTCAAACCAACGTCTGGAATTCTCCGTTCACACTCCGGGACATATTTAGTGTCTCACAGACCAACGCTGCCTGCCATTTTGACAACAGACGCAGGATCGTTGTCTCCTCTGTCGTCATTTGTTGATGTAAAAAACGTTTTTTTAAACTAAACTTTTTAATCTGAGCGACGCCCTCCAGAGGAGGTTTTGCTCACTCCAACATAAAGGAGGCATGAAAGCATGAGGGCAGAGAGGATTAGAACGTTGATAACGTATGTCTCTATTTACGCACAAAATGGGAGCAGAAATGAGCCTTTACACAGGTGTTCAGCATCAACACGACGGGTTTATGATCTCTGATTATGAACACGACGGGTTTATCATCTCTGATTCTGAAGAGTGCATGTGTGTGGTGCCAATGTTAATGACATTATCAAGGATATTTACCCTGGGAAACGTGCTGCTCAAATACATGAGACTTCTAGAATTTAAGCTGGATTGATAATGATTCAGATGGATCGGACAATTTGAAAACAGTTCTCAACTGGAACCGGTTCTCCATTCCTATCCCTAACAACGGCAAGAGTTTACATAAGTGAAACAAAAGCAGCTTTAAGCCCCCATGATCCACCCATGCAGGTGTCTCATGCTGCCTGATCCGAGCTCTTGGGTCCGTGTGGGTGTGGACTGACTGAGCCTGACTGTCAGCTGCTGGTTTCTCCTGTTCGTTTGTTGCACCTCTCAGGGAGGGGCCACTGATACATTTACCTTTCTTGTTTGTGTACATAGTTTGGTGACAGCTTCCACAGCTTGATGGAGGATGGAATGAATGAATTTTTTTGTATCGGTTCAGGCTGCAGTTTGGCATTTTGAACCGTCTGACTGAAGGAACAGTTGAAATTCTGGGAATGTGTGTTGGCGGGTTCAGAATCTTGTGTGCCTCCATGAGCACATACTTCATATAAAAAGGAGAAGATACAGGGTTCCTACACATTTTCTAGTTCTAAATTCCAGATTTCCAGACTCAAATTTCCAGACTTACATACGTATTGTAGCTCAATGAACTCCAAACTGTGACATGTTCAACACAGAACATTCTATTCAAGCTAAATGCTGAAAGAGTGAAATGAATAAGTGTGAACCTGTAACTCTACAGACAGGAACAGTAGAGATGGATCATTAAATGAATAAGTGAACCTGTAACTCTACAGACAGGAACAGTAGAGATGGATCATTAAATGAATAACTGTGAACCTGTAACTCTACAGACAGGAACAGTAGAGATGGATCATTAAATGAATAAGTGAACCTGTAACTCTACAGACAGGAACAGTAGAGATGGATCATTAAATGAATAAGTGAACCTGTAACTCTACAGACAGGAACAGTAGAGATGGATCATTAAATGAATAACTGTGAACCTGTAACTCTACAGACAGGAACAGTAGAGATGGATCATTAAATGAATAACTGTGAACCTGTAACTCTACAGACAGGAACAGTAGAGATGGATCATTAAATGAATAAGTGAACCTGTAACTCTACAGACAGGAACAGTAGAGATGGATCATTAAATGAATAACTGTGAACCTGTAACTCTACAGACAGGAACAGTAGAGATGGATCATTAACCAGGAACTACAGAAGGAAACACAAGTCTGTGCTTCAATGGCTGAAAATTTGGTGGCTTTGTCTGTCACAATGGTGAACAGTAACCATGGTAACCTGACACCATTCTACAGCCAGCTTGATTAGTTTCATATCATCTACAGGTCGGCTGTGTTGTGTTAGTAATTTGATTTATATATATTCATACATTTTATTTTAGAAAGTGAGATAATAGCCTGGAACAAATGCAAACTGCTGGTGTAACAAACTCCATTAACCCTCGCTTTGTTATCAAGTCTTTACTTGATCATGGCCGAGGCCCAATTGTGGACCACAGTGAGACAGATGTGTTTGAAGACCCCTGGAGAAATGGTGTGACCTGATTAGAAGTTTCGATCTGTAGTTGTTGTGTTCTAAGCCATCTGTTTGAGTGATATTCTCTGACTAATGATCATCCAATAATAGGATAACTACTGGGGTTTTAGATCACATTCTGACTGTAATTTGACTGATTTCCCCCTAGTGCTGAGTTACTACAGGACCGATCAGAGCTATGAATAGACTGCACCCTGGAGAGGCGTCTTTGTGGGACAGAGTGGGAATAGATTCCCATTATAAGCTGACTAAATGGTCAAAACCCCGGATGACAGTGGACAATGACTGAAGGTCAGAGCGGCTCACCTTCAGGGAGTCCACGAGGTCCTCGACCAGAAAGAGGCGGCTCATCTGCTTCAGGGCTCGGTTGATGTAGGTCAGACTGGCGTCCACGTGCTTGCGGAAGGTCTCAGGGGGGATGCTGACATCCTTATCTATCAGTGCTCTGCAGAGAGGGAGGAGGAGGCGGAGAGCACAAAATTAGGCTAAGTGTCCTGGCTGCAGGAAAACATACAGAACCAGTCTGTGGTGAAAGACATGATGAGGAAACTAAGAAGAGGCTTTCTTTTTTTTTCTTTTCTTAAGAGCTTAAGAAAGAAGAGCCTCACCCCACGGTTAAGAGTGCTGTTCATTGGGGTGTTGATCAAGACTAATGGCTCAATGATTACTTGGGCAAGTCTAGACATGTCTTACTTTCAAAACTCACTTTCTGGTCCATAATGTTTAGAAGTGAGCATGACGTTTTGAAACTGAAGAGAAAAAGACCCACCATGGAATTCTCAAATGTATTTAACTCAACTGCAGAGGGGAGGGCCTTGTTTTAGAGCAGGAACAGCATTTACGGGCAGCAGCGTGAGTATGACTCGACTCAGCTGTTGAGATGATGTGCTACTAAGGGCCCACACAAACGCCGGTATTTTTGAAACTGTGTGTTTCTCTGCACGGTTCGTGCTTCCATCCACACATAACTGCAGTTGGTGCTCCTGTCCAAGGTGAACTTTTTGGAAAAGTCTGGTTTCAGCAGTCATGTGTGAACAGGAAAACCAAGGAAAAATGCAATTTCCTGTCGACATTGTTTGACGTCACACTGTGCGACGGTGAACAGTAAGTTGTATCCATGGAGACTTGTGGAGCACTCTAGACTTGCCCAGCTGAGTTTGGATTTTACAGTTTCATGTGGACGAAGATATTTTTATCTGTTCGTGTGGATTGGACCTAAATTTACCACATGAGCCATTACTGTCCAGTAGGGTTGTGACGAGATATCACACCCCGAGATCTTGTCATATTAAAATGCTACGATATTTCTCGTCAAGGTGAAAAGTTGTCTTGCGATATCAATTTGTAGGTGGCTAAACGCAACAGAGTGACAGATAAGACAGGAACAATATGTAAGCACTGTCAGAAGATAGGGCCGTCAGCACTGTAACACAAACACCTTAACACGAGGGCCCCCGCGGCATATTTAACATCAGGCTATAAGTTACAGGTACAGTGTCGGCAGGTTAGCGGCCCCGAAGCCTCCGTATGAGACGAGATGCGACACAGATGGTCTCTGCTGTCTTTCAGCAGCTCCTGAGCAGAGTGACAGCGGGTGGATAACCTGCCTCACCAGCCGACTGACAGACATTTACTAAACCAAAATAGTTTTCATGTCGTCTCCATGGGAACAAATCAACAGAAGTTCGAGAGCATGTGGTCTTACTTGAAGGGGTGTCCGTCGCTGGACTTCTGCACGGCCTGGACCACAGACTTGTAGATGCGGAAGGTGATGGTGACGCAGAGCAGGGCCAGCAGCAGGTAGGAGGCCACGCTGATGACGCTGAAGGCTGCCAGCGACAGCAGCATCAGCATGGACAGCCCGAACACCACGCCCGACTTCTTGGGGTCTCGCCAGTGGATCAGATCCTTAACTGCAGAGAGGTGGTCAAAGGGACGGGGTTAGACGGATACTGGTCGTTTACACATAAGGAGTCCAGAAACCTGGAATGACCTTGTATTGTTTCACCACAGTAAGTCTATTTAATTAATTGGCATGTATTTAAGAAAAAAGTCAAAAATGTCTGATTCCAGCTTCTTAAAATGGTCCTGGTGTCTTTTCTCCTCTGTCACAGTAAACAGAATCTCGTTGAGTTGTGGACAAAACAAGACATTTGAGGACGTCATCTTGGGCTTTTGGAAACACTGATCCACATTTTTACCATTTTATAAAGCAAATGACTGATCGATTAATGGAGAAAATGATCGACGGATGATATTGACAATGAAAATAATCGCTAGTTGCAGCCCAAATTTAGTGTCTACTCACACTTGGCCCAGATTATCTGAGCAGTGCTTTAGCGTGATCGTCCCCCCCCCCCCCCCTCTTCCCGCGGCATGATTGCTTCTTGCTTATGCGTCATCACCCTCAGAGTTTGTTTCTTGTCCAACTGTTTTTGAATATTTTCATCTGACTAAATCTGCAGTAAACACTCCACCTCTGCATCAGACCAACACAAAACCTTCGGAGGCATCTTTTGAAAGTCGCACAGTTGTACTCACACTGGTCAAAGGAACTAGACTTTAGCCGTGAATCGTGCTTGAGCCCCCTTACAGAGCAACATTTTAGGTCGACCTTGTGGATATTCTATTACTAAAATAATAGGAAGGTGCTCAGTGGAGAAAGTCTAATCCAATCTGTTTAAGGCAGTTCTCTGGTAAATAAAGGCACTAGGTGAGAGTTTACAGTTATTTTGAAGCCTTACATGCCGGTGCAATTGATTTGCAACTGGTCGTTTAATAGGAAAATAGTGGTATTGGCCTAGAGCTTAGGCAGGGCCTGGAGAAAAACGGCTACTCAGCAACTCTGGCCAAGAAACCATGAATATATAACATCGATCTTCTTTGGCACCTGCAGCTGAGAATAAGTGATGAAGGCACATTTGCTGTCCATGCCGGCTTGTTTGCATGTCCTGCGAGGAGTCGTGCATGCAGAAGTGATAGCCTCTATACAAGGCGCTTATGTAATGCTGGAATGGGCAGGCGCTCTCACACTGCCACGCCTTCCCTCAGCGTAGGGGAAAAAAAAAAGAAAAAAAGAGGGTGCATTTAAAACAGCCTTTTGTAAGTGGGGGAGAGAGCACGTGGGCTGTCGCCTCAGGGATGGTTCAGGCTTCAGTGCTCTAGCTAGTTTAATGGGAACACACGTTACAAACACACAAGAAAACAACTAACCTTTTCATTTGTCATAGGACACACACTCCCATGTTTAATACAAATGACGCGTGTTGTTTAAATGACATATTTTACAGCCCAGCTCTGTCTTAAATTTAAGTGTGGAAGCAAGAGAATTCTAAATCCTTTAGATATTTTCATGTTACGGATTTTAAAGCAGTTACAAGTTGAACATGGTTCGTTGCAGCCTTACTGTACATGAGACATCTCTGACACTGTACCATTAGTTTCATGTTCAATTATTTTCCATCTATGTACAGTATACAATCTCATCCAATATAACAACCAACTATAGAGTTGATTAAGAGCCATACAAAGTGTTACAAAACTCATCATTGTCTTGCATAGTAACCAGTAAACTTGGAGTGCTGTACTAATATCTATCTATCTATCTATCCATCTATCTATCTATCCATCTATCTATCCCTGCATTGTAACCTTCATGAATAATTAGTTGCAGGGCTGTTGTATTTGAGTGTATTGAAATTCAGTTGTAATTAATAAACTGGTATATCTGTATAAAAAAAAGAAGGCGCCTATGGCCACCGTGTTGGACGCCTGTGATCACACTGTTCTTGTTGCATATGCATGCAGTGTGACAACTGTGTCTCAAGTTCAGGAGACAGAGCTCAAATACATGCAGGTTCATAAACACACTCATGTTCAAAGATGCTCGTCACATATACAGTAGTTGTTGTTGAAACATTTAAACGAGCGACAGTCAGTCCAACATCTCCCAGTTTGTCTTAACAAATCGTTTAACAAAATCGTTTTTCTTAACGTCTTTATTTAGCAGAATAAACCAGCCCGTATCAAAAAACATATTCTTCGTGAATATGCTAAACCTGAAGGGGGACTAGCACTCCATAATTTACTCCACTACTTCGGCAGGGCAGGACCAAATTGGAGCATTTTGCGATTAAAATTTGAGTGTGTGACTGAATTTTTTAATCTGGTGGTGCATGTGCAGCCAGGTTTCTCCCCAAAATTTCTCCTCAATATGCAGGTGGCTAAACAGCAACAGAGTGACTGATAAGACAGGAACAATATAAGCAGTGTAAGAAGATAGTGCCATCAGCACCGTAACACAAACACGTAACCTGTGAACCCCGCAGATTTTATTTACGTCAGGCTACAAGTTATAGTCACAGTGACGCACCTGACGGACCTGAAGCCTCCGTATGTGACGCGCTGGGACAGACGAGAGTGACAGCAGAAATGTACTAAACCAAATTAATTTTCATGTCGGCTCTATGGGAAGAAATCAACAGTGTTAACCGATATACTACTACTACTACTACTACTATAGTCTAACTAGTCCTGTGGTTACGGTTACTTTAGTTGACTTTCCTAGAGATGTAATGTTTTCATTTGATAGTAACAGTGAGTGGATTTTCCTCACCCTACACTGCAAGGGTGTGTTTGTCTTCCCAGCATGCTTTGCCGCCCGTACCCACAGAGAGGCAGCCGGAGCTTGACTGCCCTTGTTCATTATCTCTTTCTCCCTGTTTCTGGCCCTGACTTTACTCTGCTGAGGCGCAGTGGCCTGCTTTCACCACACACACACACACGCACACGCACACGCACACGCACACGCACACGCACGCACGGTTAACTCTATTGGTTATTTTTTTTAAAGAACTCCATCAGAAGCACAAACTTTGCTCATGCAGTTAAGCACACTGCACCACTCAAGACCACAAAAACATCTCTGGCTCTAGCTGCTAAATGCTCTAGTAGCTAGTTGCCAGCAGTTTTTGCCTGCTGTTCGGTGCTGGACAGGTAGTGTACAGTGGGTTTATCAGAAAACTACACTTTTTTTTGCTCTTTTGTGAACGTTATAGAAACACATTCCTCTCTTCTTCTGGTCAGTCCCCTTTATGTTCCCCGCTTAAATACACACACACACACGTTCCTATGACACTTCTGTCCCTACTACAGGCCTGACTCAGATGTAGGAAGTTCACGATTACCGAGTACAAGTGAAAGCAGCATAACCGTTAGTGACGAGCTTCACCAGCAGACCAAACTCTGTCAGCAGAGTCACTAACATGGTGGCGTTTTTGCATCGAGGGAGGGAATGTCTCCACAGACACACAAATTGGAATACACAGCAAAGAGGCAAGAAGTGCCATTAGTCGCGGGTCATATCCACATTTTTACGGATTATAACTTTAAGCCTGTACAAACCTTGCTCTTTTTCTCATGTGACCCCATTTACATATCCTGACTGAGGTTATTCCCTCTGACTAAAAACAAGGTAAATCCCTAACAAACAAGACATCACAGGTCTTTGTCAGGCTGCTTAGTGGGGAGTCAAATACCAATACAGGTTTAGTGATTCAAGTTTTCACATGTGCCTTTCCTCCACTTCACAAATCTTCCCAGAGCGGATTAACGCACATCTGACCCAACTAATGCAATGCTTTATTTGACCTAATCTTTGAAGCCCTGACAACAGGTCTGGTATTAGAACTAGCCTGCAAAGAAGTTTAGAGGATCATCTTTTGCTACCCCTGTGTAGATCACACTGACACATGGCTGTGGTAGATTTTCTGACAAGGGGGTTCTTTGACCAAAAACTTGCATGGCAATGCAGGAAAAGTCTAGCATATAGAACATGAAACAAACTCACCCCGCCTAATAAACTGAGTTGTGGAGCAGCACTGCAGAGAAGCACTAAAATAGCTCAAGCTCATGGCAGGAGGGGGAGGATTCAACAACACAGGCTCATCTAGACAACACGACACTAAACAGAGCTTCCTCTGCAACACAAACTCATTAATAACACAACGAGGAAACAATTACATTACGTGCACTGCTAACTAGCTTTGCAGAGCAAAATAGCTTCAAAATGAAGCTATACTTTTATGCCTCTCCTGCACTCTTTCCCTCAGTTTCTGGTTGCTAGGGCACCAGCACACTGTTCTCTGGTGTGCCAACTCTAAGTTAAAATATTCAACACATGTAGACGCATCATTGAATGTGTTAGGATTACCGTCTGCATACCAGCCCCTGTGCATGTAGATCATGTTTGCAGAGAAGGGGAGGGTACTGCAGAACTGGCTGCTTTAACTCCATAAAAATATGCACCAGTACTTTGTCCTTGCTCGGGTCAAATTTTAATGTTGAGTAATAACGATCCCATTAAGCAGTGATGCATGAAAATAGGCTGGTTTATATGAGCTCACATATACAGGACAATTTTTAGAGGAAAAGCGACGACTGGAGTTGGATGAAGAGAGGACAATTGGAGAAGTGAGGACTGAAAGACCTGACACCAAGATGACATCTTGCCTGAAACCTGAGTAGAAATTATAAAAACAAAATAATTAAAGAGGTATGCAATTAATTTTGCCTAACTTAGTCATTTTGTACAATGCCTCGTCATCCTGTCATCACCAAGTGTGCTGTGGAAAATTGCATCAAGACAGAAACCCGACACTGGGGACTGACGGTACCCCATGACTTTCAATGTTCTTGCAAGCCAACCCTTGGCCGCCATATTTAAACCCCCACCCACTCTGTCTACCACTGAAGAGCTGTAAAGGACAGAGGGCAGGAGAGGATCACGAGACCATATGCAGCCTAAGTGTCCATGTAGCACAGTACACTGTGGTTTAGCTACACCGCACTAGTCCACATTGAGAGAAAATTGCAAATAAGTATGCAGCCCTATTCTTGACACTATCTCCCCAAACATGTAACAGAGTGTGGGCAATATGAGAGGTGTGTCTCTTCCAGGAAGCCGTGTCTGTATTCCCTATTGTATCAGGCATTAAGACATTCCGACACAAGAACACCTGCTCCAATTACCTGACTCCTTTTTGGCATTTGGTCCGCACATGTGCCATCATGCTGTACCAAATTTCACTAGTGACTACTATCGGTTGTGTTAGTGCATGTGGGATGATGATTTTCTCACGTTCAACTACAAAAGTCTACAAAATAACAGAATTCCCCAACAAACTCTAGACTCTAGATTTGGATTAAAAAAAACAGTAACTGTTTTTCGGTATCAGAAATTACAGAAATACAGGTATTATTGTCATTTATTATCTGTTGGCAAATAACTAACAATAAATAGAGGTACAGTACTGTGGTGAGAAGACACTGTGCTACTTATTTTAGAAGTTTCTAACCAGTACCTCCAGTGTATATTTTATTTTGCGTGATAATGTGGAAAATGGCATACACGCGGATGAGGAATGGGATTGGGCAAGTAGACAAACTCACTAGGATTCATTGATAGAATGAATCAATTGCTAGTGCACTTTTACCAATTGACACCAATATATTGGCAATTCTTTAGGAATTTTTCCAAAACCTAAACTCTGCCTAGAACACTTAACACACGCTGAGAGAAGAAAATAGGCAGGATTTGAAGCACTCATTCATCACACAATTACTTCCTTTACTTTTTGTGCATACAACCAAGCATAAGGCTGAAGGGACACTAGGAAAGTGTGACCTTTAAAAAACTAGTACACACACTTTTGAACGTAGACGTGTCCAACCTAATTCATTTGAAGCATACTAGGGCCTTCATGCTCTCTTAGTAAAACTCCCTGCTGACAGGAGACAAGAAATGGCGACTACGTAGCAATGGGCAGGCTACACTCTAAAGACCAAAAGGAAATGGCTGGAAAGAGGCCCGTCTAAAATCAACAAATGGGTGTTTTGTTTTTTTCTTGCCATAGGGCCTGTTTGGGGGACTGTGCTGGGAACTGTAGGGTTGCTTGTTCGAGTCCCTGTACGGACCAAATATTGAGTATGGAGTGTGGATTGGCGGCTGGAGAGGTACCAGTTCATCTCCTGGGCAATGCCGAGGTGCCCTTGAGGGAGGCACCAAACCCCCAACTGCTTGGTGCGCATCTCTCCAATAATTACATGTAGGTCCTGTTTGTAAATGTGTGTGTGTGTAACATTGATAACAGTGAGTGATACAATTTAATTTCCACTTGCGGCATTAATAAAGTTATTATTAATGTCATTATTATTACTACAATACATTACGTAAAAACACACTTGCAAGATGCAAGTGAGAAGAGGGATCCTAGTGAGGGGACTGCATGAGGTCAGCAGGCCTACTGCCCATAAGGAAGAGGTGTTACCTGTTAAGTGGGTTAGTATTGCTGTCAAGACATGCTCAGCAAGATGATAGGCCTCAGCCACCCATTCGTCGATGGCTTCTACCTCTTTGGAATAGGTGCTGTCAAATACACGGCTGCTTTGGGAACATGGAGGACTAGGAACTGAGGAAAAGGAAGACTTCTGTATAGATGTAGCATTGGGGTTAGTTTTGCCCTGGTCAGGAACCTTCGACTGGAGAGACACCTCCTCCTCCTCCTCCTCCTCCTCCTGACTGCTGCCCAGCTCTTTGAGAGCATTGATAGTAAGCTGTTCTTGTTCAAGATCCATCACCATGGTAGGAGCGCTCCTGGAAGGAGACAACTCTGTTTTGCAGAACTTGTTCTTGGAAGGAAGAGCTTGGTGTGTGTCGTCTGGTTCCTCATCCTGCCTTGATTTCAGGCACTCTCGCATGAACTCCACAAAGCTATCTGTTGGCTCAGAAGCTGAGCTGTCAGGGTCAGTGCCTTCTGGGATGCTTGTTGTTTCAGATGCCTGGTGACCTGCTTTAATGTCCTGCTGGATCTTTGAGCCAATATTCTGTGCTGGGAAGGAGTTGCCATTTGCCATGTTATCTGTAACAATGTCAGTGTTCATTTTCTTATTAAGATCTTGCTCACTGATGCTGCTTCGTGTCTCACTTTGGAAAGAGGCATATGGGTTTTGGGGATATTCTCTTAGAGATGTCTGACCAACTGACTTGGAGGAGGCTTCTTCATCATTCACTGAATTGAAATCATCCAAACTTTGACTGCTTGCATTCAGTGGTTCAACATGGATTTGAGAAGGATCAGAAAGAAATCGCTCCTTAGCATTGTTTAGCCCTTTGTTGTCATCCAAGAAAGAAGATGCATCATAATCATATTCAAATGATTGCCTGTCATAAATATCATCCTGCATGAAGCAAGGTTTGGTTTTAGAAAGGGAAGCAGTCTCTAGATAATCCTCTTTTTCAGTTGTCTTGCTCTTTTCATCTGCCTTGGATTGGGTGTAAGGAGTCGTTTCCGTGAACGCAAGATCAGTCTTGCAAGGATTGACCAAACTTTCTAGTGCTTCATCTGACCACTCATCATCATTGTCTGGGAAGTCCACTTGTTCATTTGTGACTGTGAAAAGGGAGTGTCCATCATTTTCCTTATTGGAATTAGCCTGCGATTTTTCAGATTGTGCTTGATCGGGTAGAGCTTCAGGTTTTGATGCAGATTTCTGATGTACTGTTTCAGGAAGATTTTTGAGAATGTTGTGTTTAGGAGAGTATTCAGCATCAGAGTCCACAGGGGAAGATGGAGGAGAGTAGCCTTCCATGAATTCAGTCTCTAAGGGGCGTGTTTTGGGTAAATCAGTTTTACTGTCCTCTGGCTCTGGTACTGGGGTTTTTGGAGCCTCTCTAGCTAGGTCTTTTACAGCCTCAAAATCCTCATCGTCCTCTGCTTCAAGCTCCATTTCCATCTCCTCATCACTGTAATTTGGCTCGTCTGTCTCAATGACATTTATTGTTGGAACCTGCATCAGCTTCCTCTCAGACTTTGGTGGAGGAGTCTCCTTTTCTTCAGTGGGAAGATTGGGAGGTGTGGAAGCAGAGGTAGGGACATTTGAAACAATTGGATCAGAACATGGAGAAGGAACAGAAGCAGAAACAGTGACCCCATCTTCAATGACAGTGTCATCTGACTCTCCTGAGCTGTCAGCTTCACTTGCCTCTGGGGGCTCCAGATCTCCGGCCCACATGGTCTTCTTGTCATCGGAAACACTCTGTTTAGCATCTTTGCCAATTTGAGGAGAGACGGGAGGAGATGGGGTGTCAAAGTCTGCAGGAGGTGCAGGTGAAGCTGGAAGCCCTGCATCAAGATTTGATGGCACCTGAGCACCTGATTTTTCCTGCTGATCCCACATATAGGCTGTTGGCAGGAAACTAAGGTCAAAATCAGAATCCTCCTCAACAATTTGCTTCGGTGCATCAACTAACTCATCCTTCAGTTTTGGAGCTTCAGCAGGAGAATCCATGAAAGCATCAGGGACACCAGCAAAGACAGCAGGAGTGTCTGGTATAACTATGTCAGTCTCCTTCTCTTGCTTTGATGCAACCCTGTCTAAAGTCAGGGGGGCTTTAATTAAATCTACAGCATCGAAGTCTGGAACAGGAGGTAAATGAGCCTTCATCCACTCTTCTGTTTCTTCAAATTCATTCACTTGTCTTGAATCTCCAAGTACTTCAAAGGGGGATTCTGGTGACTCCTGATCAGCAGAACCTCCTCTTTTCTGGACAGCTGGCGCAATTTTCTCATTGAGAGATTTTGGGGTGTCAGTGAGAGACTTTGGGGTTTCAGTAGGCGATTTGGAAGTCTCAGTGAGAGACTTTGGGGTTTCAGTAGGCGATTTGGAAGTCTCAGTGTGAGACTTTGGGGTTGCATTGGGCGATTTGGAGATTTCAGTGGGAGATTTGGAGATTTCAGTGGGAGATTTGGAGGTTTCAGTGAGAGACTTTGGGGTTTCAGTGGGAGATTTGGAAGTCTCAGTGAGAGACTTTGGGGTTTCAGAGGGAGATTTGGAAGTCTCAGTGAGAGACTTTGGGGTTTCAGTAGGCGATTTGGAAGTCTCAGTGAGAGACTTTGGGGTTTCAGTAGGCGATTTGGAAGTCTCAGTGAGAGACTTTGGGGTTTCAGTGGGAGATTTGGAAGTCTCAGTGTGAGACTTTGGGGTTTCAGTGGGAGATTTGGAAGTCTCAGTGTGAGACTTTGGGGTTTCAGTGGGAGATTTGGAAGTCTCAGTAAGAGACTTTGGGGTTGCATTGGGCGATTTGGAGATTTCAGTGGGAGATTTGGAGATTTCAGTGGGAGATTTGGAGGTTTCAGTGGGAGATTTGGAGATTTCAGTGGGAGATTTGGAGGTTTCAGTGGGAGATTTGGAGGTTTCAGTGGGAGATTTGGAGGTTTCAGTGGGAGATTTTTCATGGTGGCGGTCTCTGAAGTGAGAGAAACCTCCATCGCTCCTAAAATCAGGTTCTTTCTTTTTGGCAGCAAGAGCTTCCAGTGCCTTTATCCGTTCTGAAACAGGAGATGTCTTTATTGGTGAATCCGGTCCATCTGGCGGCCCTTCACTCCCGTAATTGCCAGGGGTGAATGAGCCAGGTTGAGAAGGAAAGCGGAGGGATGTCACGACACCTTCGCAGGGCTTGTCGGAGCTCAGTCTTTTGTCTGCATTAGCGTGCATGAAGAACGACAGCGAAGAGGACAAAGGGGGGGGGGGGGGGGGGGGGTCACATAAATCACATACCCCAAATATCCCATGCACTTCTTAGATTATTTAGCAAGGCCTTGATGTTGCAGCTCAAGCATTCATGCATTGCATCATGGAACTATAAGACAAATTCATATAATGGATGAGTTCTTCACTTTTTGCATGCTGCTCTTGACTATTCTACAAAGTTGCCATCCAGTAGTACTGAGTATGGCAACTTAAATGATCCCAATGATCAGACGAAGCAGCAAAAGAAATAAAATGTCACTGATCTCACCACATGTGGCTAGTGACTACATGTGAGTTGCTAGTAGTATAGTAAATGTATTTGATTTGCTACACACTTGCAGGCTTGAAGGCAGTGTTTATTTGATTGCTCCTTTGTGACCAGTATACAACAATTTATTAATGAATTCTTCAGTCACCATTACATTTGGTGGTACTACAAAAGGTTTGTTCTCTAGTCAAGTAAACTAAAACGTACAATAGGTAATAATATATATATGATTTGAGGTAATCTGAAATGTGACTTAAGCTCTGTGTATTTTTAGTTGTGTGTAAATTTGTGTTATTCTTTTAATTTCATAGGAAAACGTACTGAGGCTACTTTCTTCAGTGTAAAATTACACATCAAGTTGATAGAAAAGAAAAAGAAATGGAACAAAAAAACCCTGAAAAAACTAATTGTTGACCCTTAATTGTCTCAATAACAGCAGCTAAATGAGACCATTAGCAAGTGGTTACACCTTCAACAAAGATAATGAAATGATACAAAACTGAAGTAACAGAACAGAATAAGATATTAAAGGCATCTCCGCAAGATAGAAACTGCCTGTGCTTAGTCCCCAATGACTTTTTTGCACTGTAGAATATATTATTATCAATTTAAAAATCATCTTTGTAAAATAAAAAGGTTGAGATTGCATAACCAACATGTACCTGCAATAATGAGATGCCATGCTGAATATAATTTCATTTTACAGGCTTTTCCCTTGCCATCTACATAACAGGCTGGTCCACTCTGCTGCACCATTAATGACCTCGACCCATAGTTTGGAAATGAATGCAAAACATACGGACTAGAGTTCTGTCACTACTACCACCTTGGTTGGCAGTGGTTGCTGGGCTGATGGTAGCTGGTTGGAAAAGTTTAACATATTTTAACATATTGCCCAAACCTAGTTCAAAATGAATCCAACAGGTTAAGTTCAGGTCTGTGAAATGAAATGAAAAATACATTTTCACAGTTTTAACCATGTGCCCCTGTAACTAACATTTTCATTTCCAAACTATGTGGCCGAGGTCTATTTCAGGGAAGCTTTTGGCTGATTTTGTGTGGAGCCAACAGTCCTCTGCCCTGTATCATGCTAAACTCTAAGCCTAGCCACTTTGTAGTAGGCCAAACAAATGTGAAGTATTTGGTTTAAATCCCTCCTGTAACTGTACACCAATTGGCCAGATTTGAGTGTCTGTGGACTAATTAAATAAGACCCACTGGCTTTTTGATCAACATTGAGATCACGATAATTTATCATGATTATTATATTTTTACTGCACTTTTATATTTTAATAAACAGAGCTCTGCTTTCATTTGCATGTTGTGCTTCATACCTGCTATTGTACAACTTTAGCATCACAATAAGATTTAAAATAAGGTTTACTTTATTGTTACTCTGTAAAGTGTCCTGAGATAACTTTTGTTAGGATTTGGCACTATAAATAAAATTGAATTGAATTATTGGGCCCGTAGGGATATTTGTCATGGACTCTGCACAGTGCTGCACAGATAATGCCTCCACAGTTACGATAAAAAAGCGATCGCTCTACTACATTAAAAACAGCAACCTAAAACAATAGACGTCCCAAAAGGAGCCCTTCTACTCTGGACAATATTCAGAAGTTTTTTTCACATGCAGCTGCAAGACAGCTCCCCAAAAGCCAAACATCTGGCCCGCCCCCTGGTATTTTAAAATTTCAATATCGCAGTCGATCATGTTCATTTAATTGCGGAAAGCGAAAATCTTAATTACAATTGATATTAAATTAATAGTCCGGCCCTAACACTAATGATGGAAAACTGTGATACAGGACAACATTGGCTTAGCAAACGCAGGGCTGTAAGTTTAAGACCTGCACGGACCAAAGAACAATGTGTTGACTGGTCACTGGAGGAGCCCGCTCAACTCCTGTGCACTTCCGAGGTACACTTGAGCAAGGCAGCGAACCCCAATACAGCTTGGAGAGCAGACTCTGTGGCAGCCCCTGCACTCTGACACCTCTCTAATAATGTTCCATTAGCATGTATTTCAGACCTGTATGTGTAATGTAACATTTGAATTTCCCCATTTAAGGACTAATAAAATGTTTTTCTTTTTATTTCAAAAAGCAGGTCATTAGCCAGGTTCATAATGTTTCTCAATAACATTTCACGAAGTGGATAACAACAACTTTCTGCACATTGTTTTCAAACATCACTGGAAAGAAGAGGATTCATCTAAAAAATGACTCACAAACACTCAAGAGCTACATTCACTGTTGTGGTTAGTTACTTGCAACATAATTGGTATTTGTTAACTGCTCTTTGTAACATCGTCAAAATTATGTAATGTTCTGATACTGAAATGGTGAAAAAAATATGCCATAAGTAAGACAATCCTGCCGCCCTCCCAAGCCATGTGGCGCCTTAGCTATCCTGGAGGCCAGAGTTCCAAGGATGTTCTAAGCAACTGTTCCAACAATCCCATGATCCCCTTCAGCACCAATGCTCTCCTATCACCCGACAAGTCATTACGACAGCTATATAAGGAAATGAACATCAGCTGTCCAGCTCAACCTTAAAGCCAACCTACATGTATAGAACCTATGACTAACTCCGCCTTTAAAAAGCCTAGTTAATACAAGGTCCAGATTTTTCCTTCTTCGGGTGAACTTTGCAATGTTAGCTGTGTTGTCAGCACAATCCCATGACCCCACCCCTCCCCTCCAACTGTACACACAGACTTTTCCACTGATGCACAGCTGACTGGTCCACTTTGTCTTGGGCTGCCACCTCCCCTGCGCCACAATACAATGCCTTGTTCAAACTAGGCCACATGAATGGACTTTCCATCTCACCAACAGCATTGTAGTCCTTCAGCTCTCTACTAGTAAACAAATTCCAAAACAGATTGTGCTCCGAGGATGAATCCACTGGTTTTAGACAGAACCAGGGCTACATGATTCGAACCTAGACTTCCAGACAGACTATAATTCAGGAGTGGCTAGATAAAGCCTCAACAACTTTGCTTTGTAATAGGCCACTAGTCATGTGGCATCTGCCTAATTAGACCTCAGTGGCCTTCCACATCCGATTTATGTAATGGGCTCTCTGCAGTTATGGGAGTGTTGTGATTATGTATGTGGCCTGATATCTTGTTTGAAAAAACATTGTTCTACCCTGAACATGGGTCACTTAAATAAGATAAAGTGGTATACCCCAAAACGAATAACTAAAGTTCACAAATGAAGGCGTTTACATTGACGTCCCGGACACTGATTTACTGATAAAATAGTGTAATGCATAAGCTAGGTCAGATATAGCTTGCTGAGGAGCAGATGAGTCACTAAGAGTTCAAATTCCACATGAGGCAGTCACGTCCTGTCATTCCTCACTTAGAGTGAATAGGTTGGATGCCTGTGACATAAGTGTGTAGTGGTAACGTGTGACTAAGAATACTATGTGGTTCAGGTTATCGTCTACCCTAATCTGTATCTTTGATTACTTACAACTACTTTAACATTATTGACTACCATTTCTTCACAGTAGTAGTAGTAGTAGCAGTAGTAGTTAAAGCTTGTAATACTGTTAAAAATCACAGCACAAAATCTAAAATAAAGAAGCAAAACTGGTCAAAGAAACCCTACTTTTGGATGCTTAAGCAGGGATGTGAGACATGCACAAAGCCTACAAAGCCATAAGCAGATAGTGGGGTGGAGGGCAAATGAGCAGCCACAGGCAACAGCGGGTCCGGGCCACTATGCGGTGGATGATATCTCCAGTGCCACTCATCCTCTGGGGCCCGGTTGCTACTCTGGCTGAGGGAAGCTTGGGCTTGGATACTAGGGCAGAAGGAAGCTGGTGCCTCCCGGGACACCAATCGGATCCATTTTTAGGTTTCTGCTCTTGTGCGCACAATGTGAACTTGAACTTTTCTGCTTTCTTAAAATAAGGTGGCAATCTTGGGATTATCTTGAACCTGAGCGAGTGCTGCTGACCTAAATAATGCTCGCTAGCAGGTGGTAAAAACTGAAATGGATCAGAATCTGACTGTTAGCAGCTGCGGAGGCATGGATTTAAGGGTCTAATTCTTGGTGTCTGTAAAGACTTGGGAGATAGGTAAGAATAAGCAGCAAACACTGATTTGTGCCAGTGACTGCTGCTGCTGATTTAGGCCAGTTTTATCAACTGAGTCGCATTATTTCAAAATGTAGCAAGTTTAAATATCTGTAGAAGCTTTGTTGGTTGAGCTTCTGCTGCTCATACTATGGTTATGCCTGCAATAAACTAACAATGTAACCTGTCAATAGGTCAACGTGTCTATTTACAGCAGCTAGAAAGGTTTCATCTCAAGTTACAGCAGGGGTTGGGGGTAGTGAAGAAAATGACCAATACCATATGTCACTGAAAACAGGAGCTGTGCTGCCTGGCTAATTTACAGTCAGCCGTGTTGGAAACAGATGGAATAGCATGTATGGTTTGTAGGAGGAGGGGCATGTAAAGACCGGTCGAGCTAGGAAAGGAGCTCAGGTTGGGGCTGGAGTTCACTGTGTTGCTGGTTTCTTTGAAGGTTCGTTGTGGTTCTATCGAGCTCTTCCGAGCAGGAGAGGGGCACTAGACAGAGGGATGAAGTAGAGCAGTACAGCAGCAGGCCAGCGAGAAAGAGTACAGGACAGAGGGAGAGAGCAGGCGAGCAGCGTAAGAGAACCATACACTTGCCTTGAGGAGACTGAATGAGAGATACAGGCGAAGAGGAAAGAAAGGAATCTGAAAAAATAAAGGACAGAAGAATGATCATCCTAGAAGAGGAAGAAAAGAAGTCCTATCCACTCAACCCCTTCAAATTAAAGAGTTAACTTATCCAGCCTTAACAACTCTATGTTATACAACAAAACCACTTCAAATAAAGACTCATGCATTTGCTCACATTGTTTACTTCAGTAAACATACAATAACTTTAACACATGCACTTATATTTACTATGCAGGCAAGACCAAACAGTTTCATTAAGAAGCAGGCTAAAGCACCTTCACTTTGCTTTAGTGTCAACAGAAGTGCTTCCCACAAATTAACTACAACCAAAAGAACAACATCTCTTCTATGATACTCCACCCATGGTGTACGTTGCTACAGCAGAAACCAGCAGGACAAAATAGTTTATGTACACTATATGACCAGAAGTATGTGGACCGCCCTGTCCAACAACCCTGTCCTTTTAGTCTGGGGTTGTTTTACCATGGGGTAGTTAAGGGAAGTCTTAACACTGCAGCATACAACAGTACAATGTTCTTTCAACATGGTGTCAACAGTTTGTGTTTGGCTTTTTCCTGTTTGACACTGGCCCTGTGCACAAAGCCAACCAGCTCCATAAAATGGGTTCCCAGTTTGGTGTGATAGAGCTTTGACCTCCCATCCAACACCTTCAGGATGAACTGGAACATCGACTGAGAGTCAGGTCTCATCACCCAACATCAGAGTTGGACCTCAGTAACGATCTTGTGTCTGAATGGCAGCAAATCCCTGCACCCAGGTTCCCAAAAACCAGAAGAGTGGGGACTGGAAAATTAGGGTCCACTACCTGGCCGAGTATTGCCTCAATTTCATGTTTGAGGACGTACCATCTTCCTCAATGTGATGAAGAAATCATTAGACCACACCTCATTCTACTTTGCCATCAAACTGGTTGGAAATGGCAGAGAAATATCTTGAGTGACTGGTGTGAGAGTTGCAGGTTTACTTAGGGAGGTGCAGCTTCTCCCTTCAGTTAAGCTCAGCTGGAGTTTCTACAGGCTGGTGTGCCCTTGCAGCGCAGCATTCCTTCTCTCAGATTCATACGGCTGTTACCCTCTGAACACACCACACCTTCACTTTCCGAGCACACCGTGAGCTCTTACTTGTGTTTCCACGTATGTCAAAGACAAGTCAGTGGGGGTTGAATTAAGAAGGCTGCAGGCAGATACTAGCTGCTTAAAATCTATAAAGACATACACATGAAATGAAAGAAGAATGCACATCCAAATTAAAAAACAGGCATAAATGTCATGGTTCTTGAAGAAGGAGTTTTAGAATCACAAACGCTTCTGCTATTGACAAATCTGCACTAATAATAGATTATAATAATAATAATCAATAATAATATAACAATAACAATAATAATCAATAACAAAAAACAAAGCAAAATAGGCATGTTCTGTACAATGTACGAGTGATGTGAAGCTGTGGAAATCACACAGAAACACAACAACATACAGACCCAAAGAAGACTAAATGGGATGATGTGTTGAACGCAGTAGAGAGAGAAAACAAAGCTTAATGAATGAATAGAAACTGAAATGAGTGCAGATGTCTCGTGCCACAGCCAGAGCAGATGAGTATAAATGAGCAGTTCGATCATTTCCTTTAGTTATTTTGTTTTACAGTAACCCATTTACAACCCTGGGAAACACGGAACAATCATAGTATCCTATTAGCCCCTGTGGTTCTTAGCACTTGTGCGAGTCCAATATTCATTCTCCTTTAAAGTTTGGTTTCTAACTCCTTCGGCCGCTAGATGCTCCACTCTTTTCAGCAGCAAGTCATCAACTGGGTCTGCTGATTGGTGCTGGACAAGTGGCATACACTCAGTTTACAGCACCAGAGCTTCTGAGATAAACATAGCTGCCTGCAGTGACTGGTTGGAAGGCCATTTGACCAAAACAATGAGCTAAAAGATGCTAAAAATCTCCGCGGAGCTGAGGAGACCTTGCAGGGTTGGTGATAATTCTCTGTGGATTTGTCAAAGAAGCACCTGCTTTTATAGTCACTGGGTTAATGTTAATATAAAATATATCCATGCAGCTTTACGCTTTGTCATAGAAATGGTCATTTGTGGTCTCTGGGACAAAGGTTACATGGTTGCCTACATGGAGTCACTGTGTACATTCTCTTTATCCCTTAATCTCATTGTTCGTTCTTTGCAAGCACCTTAAATTAATTAACCAACAAGCTAATAATAATTTCCTTCATCCCCTGTTCACTTACAATGTTGCATAATTTATGGTTATGTTTTACCTCATTGGATTATACTATTATGATTGGTGTTGTTTATACTGTATTTGTGTGTGTACTTTGATTTTTGCTATGTCAAAGCCCTTTGTAAACTGCTGTTTTTAAAAAAGGTGCTATACAAATAAAGTTATAATTCCAAATACAGTTCTGTGTTAAATCCGTCATTGGAGGACATGAGTTGATGAGTTGAGTTGAACTTTGCCCAGTGGCCTCAGGCTTCTCAGGGTGTTTCATCACCTGTCTTGTTTAGTTCAGTTGAATTAAACCCCGGAGTGTTTACCCCCTTGGTGTAGTTTGTTTGTTTGTTTGTTTGTGTGTAAAGAAACCAAACCAAGTGGAAAATGATTCAGGTTTCACTCATCAACTGATCCAGACCAGAGCAAACAAACTCTAGGTGTGTACACGTCCTTAAGGCAGGCACACACCGCCTGACAGTTGGCAGTTGGTTGATCTCTTTACTCAGATTCTGCTTAGGAATATGGGATCTGTAGGCAATGGGAGAAAACTGCAGTGGTCTGGTTTCTGTTTGTAGTCACACTGGTATTTACGTATAACATTTGAGCAGGCATTGGTTGCCTGCAGGTTAACAGTCCCATTAGCTGTCATGCAATCTTGGAACCCATCAGCTGTTGTCTGTCGACGATTTCACTTTTCAATTGCTTTTACATATTATTGATCTGCATTCATATCCAGATACATGTTTATAGAGTCGCCATCTCTCAACTCCAACTCCATTCTTGCACATCAAGTTGCTAATCAGAGTGTACACAATGAGGCGATGCAACCGTTGACCAGCTACCAGTAAACTTTGAAGAGGGCTTGCCTGCCTTTGGGGTCATCGCCAATTGGAAGCGATGGAGCAGGGTGGGTCTACTGTCATCCTGTACGGTCAACCCCTGAGGGCTATCTGATTGCCTCTGTGACCTCAGTGATATGGTCCACTCCACTCCAGGGAGTGGAGGGAGGAGGGCTGTCTTGGCAAGGCAAGTGCGTGGGGGGGGGAGAGAGAGAGAGAGAGAGAGAGAGAGAGAGAGAGAGAGAGAGAGAGAGAGAGAGAGAGAGAGAGAGAGAGAGAGAGAGCTCTGTGTTCCTTTCAAGTGGTTACATGAAGTACAGTTGAAATATAGAGTTCATCAAACAACACTGATAAGAATTACACATGTATGAACTAGTTTAGCTGTGCATCACTATGTTTGGTAGGCTATGGTAGTGCTTACTACAGTTATTTGAGTTATGTTAACAGATTAAATCCGTAGAATGTTTTAATACCAAAAGGATAGAAAAGGTTTCTTTCCTCTTGAAGGTAAAAGATCAAAGTGAAAGTTAGGGTTTGGTGCCTCTAGCAATATAAAAGGACAATCTGCTCATAGAAGAACATTCCTACGAGGAAATATAAGCACAGAGATATTTAAAGAGGTAACTAGTTATCAAACTGTGAGCGGATGATTACTATTGAGTGTCTGATGTTGCAGGGGCCGGAGTAACTAAGTCTAAAGTACTATTTACAACAAAAAACACTTTAAACATCATGGCTAACTTCCTCTGAAAAGCTGATGCAATGTAGTTTGAGAAATGAGGTCCTCCTTTTGAAGTGTGCCACTTCCTTTGTGACTCGTGTCACTCAGTGTGCAAGTCAAGTGAAATGGGCTCAGCTACAGACAGAAGCTGGAGAGGGGGGCCAGGCCATCTGGAAGCAGGGACGTCCACAGGCGGAAAGACAAACATAGTGTAGATGGCCACATGTAACAAACAAAGCTGGGGGGAAACACACTGTGCCATACTCACTCTGCCGAAGAATTCATTGTTTTATTGACTAAATATACTATAACTTAGTTTCAGATTACTACCGTTAGCTCCGAGCTCTGTGTCCGTCCATCGATCTGCAGAGCTCTATGAGTCGACATGCCATACGAGATGGCCATCCACCCAAGAGGCTCCGCTTCCCCGCCACCTCCTGTCTGAAGCGGCTCAAACATGTCCGCCTATGGCTGCTTCTCTCTGAGGGGTTTAGTCATCTTAATGAGCGGATTGCGCCGTTCTCATGCACCTCCGCCTGCTCCTCAACCACAGTGAGAAGCTAGCACACGCAGGAGTGCGAGCACACGCAGGAGTGCGAGCACAAGCGCGAGTAGCGTTGGCCGGGCCAGGCCAGATACAGAATTTCTCGATCTTGGAGAAACAGTGGATAGACATTTTTTTGTGTAAGAAAAATTAAAATATTTTAATCATAGCAGAGTAGTTTTTGCATACTTTGAAATGTGTCTGGAGTGGGTCTCTAACTGGGATTAAAAAGAGCAAAGTGAAAGTGACTTGAAACAATCAGTGAATGAAAAATATATTTGTTATTGTTGGCGCTGCAGAAATGCACATAACGCTGAATTCATCAAGCCAAAATAATTGTTTTAATTTACAGCAAATGACAACAGGAGCAGAGCAGAGAACAGGGAGGCTGCATTTTAAAATACAATCAAATATAGAGAGAAAACAGGGGAGTGGGGCGTAACGACAGGATGTCTCTGATATGTTTCCAACTAAGGCCTGGTTCTCTTTGCAGCTCACGTAAAGAACTAAAGCTTTTAAAAAAATGGAAGGTATATTCAGATTTCATAAAGCTGGACTATTCTTCTCTACTTACGTTACATTTCTGCATTTGCATCTTAGTGAATGACCCTTCAAAGCAACACAGTGAACCTTTTCTAACCTGTATGCTGAAATTATTGAGATTAATACGTAACTAATCATTAACAAAGAAAGCTTTGATCTCAAGTGAAGTGAGTCCATATACTAAAATGTATTTCTTTAAAGTATAAACATTGAAAAAGGGGATGTCCATTGCCAACCCTGTCAAATGTATTGAGGTTTAAAGCATTTCCAAGTAGGAAGATCACATCTACAACCGTGGTCTTTCCATACGACGTGGTGGATGCAGAGCAGGGCCCAGAGCCTATATTTTGGGGTGACTCAGCAGTGCTGTAATGACTAAGGTTTGCAGAAGGCAGTGTCTGTTATCTGCCATGGAAGGTTTGGAAAAAACAACCCAGGGTTTGGTCTGCGCTGCCACAAAACTGTTTATTTTAACAGCCATTTTTTCAGAGCCTGACTTCAAAAAATGGCAGTAAAAACAGCTCTTAGAGGAGGGCATAAAAAGTGTGTAGGATACGCCACAGCTGGGAGAACCACCCCACGATTTGAGGTATTAGGGCTGTCGATATGGTCAAAATCTTCTATCCCAAGCTCATCTCATAGCTACATAAAGATGTATATTAGAAGAGAGCATGTTTTCTGGTAACCGAATAAATGAATATATATAGCCTATGTTATTACCACATGATAAAGTATTATATACACTGAAAATAAAATGACTTTTTTGTATGGTTAAATGTATTAAATTAATCAAAGCATTTTATAAACAGTAAAATTTAAATTCAGTGGGAACTGGAACATTTTAAGTAAACATTTGAATATTTACACATTTTATTCATGTAATAAATCCACTGAATAGCAAGAGTACATTTTATTATATACGATACAAATACAATACAAATACAAAATTAAATTTGAATCTGAAAATCGTTTTATCACGGATGAGTCATTTCTAATAAATGTAAGCTTTCTTTCTCCTATTTGTGATAACTGTGACATTTCTCAGGAACAGAAGGTCACAGACTCTCAGGGGTGGCACCGTTGGAAAGCCCACACATGAAAACATATTCAACATATCAACTTCCATCTCTCTACGACCTTCTGTTACAGAGACACGGCAGAAAAGCCAAACGGGTGCTGTTTTTTAGTGTGACATGGATCCACAGGGTCTGAAATATAGGAAAACTAACTAAGTCACTCATGGCTGCTATTTGTGTGTGGCAAAGGGAAGCCTTCCATAATAATGTGGTCATTGTTGTCCTAAGTTCTTAATCACATCACATGGTTGCAATCATGGAAACATTCATGGATCTAAATGCTTTCTAATGTCACGTGCTTCCTTTTGTGTCCCAGTAGATTACTTCTAATCAGTTATTGCATTTTTGCTTTCCTCTCCTCAGTCAGGGCTCCAGACTGCGACCAGAATTTGAGAGTGCGCGACTGGATTTTACATCTAGTTGCACATGTGCGACCAGATGTCTCTCCATATTAATATGTAGGGGGCTAAACAGCAACAGAGTGACAGATCATGTAAGCAGTGTAAGAAGATAGTGCCATCAGCACCGTAACACAAACACGTAACACACTAGTCACAGTGTCAGGACCTGACGGACCTGAAGTCTCTGTCTGTGACGAGCCCAACAACAGAAATGTACCAAACCAAAATAGTTTTCATGTCGGCTCTATGGGAAGAAATCAACAGTGTTTCACTGATTCATTGACTTTGTTTCTCATGTTTCATATAAAACGTAAACAGCGGGAGAAAACTTGGATGTGAGTCGATCCACTTAATAAAATGGAAACCTATCTGTTCTGTGAGATGAGCGAGTGACGGCTGACACGCCGCTTAATATCTCGCTCTCTGTGGAGAAGTGCTGTATGTTGACAGGCTTCTATGTTGCATCTTCAATAGAGCACAATAAAAAGGTGACACTGAATTTGAAACAGCATATTGTAATTTCTCCATCTGTTATTGGTTTACGGTGTGTGCCCCTAAAATTTTCAGTTTGGGGTCCACAGTGCTCCTCAAAGTTAGTCTGGAGCCCTGCTCAGTGATATCAACTTCCAGACCCAAGGGGAACTGGGCGAAGCGTCACGTGCCACACCCTGCCACCATCCCGGTGACGCCCATGACCACATGGGTTTTAATTCTTCAAAGCCTACAATCTTTTTGATTAACACAGCGTGGCTTTGAAGGATTTTCAGAGGGCTCACACGTAGTGGCTGATTGAGCCATGGGGTTCAGATCAGAAAGCTTAACATACGCAATACCATACCAACCCACAGGCAGTGATTGTGGAGCGGCCACTCCCTCCTGCACAATAACTTGTCAATAAAGGCCCGGGGAGACAACACTGTTCCTTTGTGTTCAATGGGCTGGTCTAGACGGTGAACCCTGGACACCTAAACAGGCTCCCTGACTGAAGGCGGTGACAGCTATTAGACAGAAATGAAGGATGCTTCTCCCGTTGGGGTGATGATGTTTTGTTCTGGGACTGTGAGCATCATCGAGACACAAAAGGGCGGTGCGCCTTTAAGAGGTGCTGCCTTTACTGGCAGTTGCCCAGTAACAAAGCCTCTGCAGTGCAGAGCATCGCGACACTTAGCAGCGAGAACGCTTTGTCACCGCGAACGTTACTGTAAAAGCTGTCATGTAACGTGCATTCACTCATCAACAAACATGCCCACCTAAAAGAACACAGCGGAAGACCTTATTAACGGACATTAGGTGATAGATTTCAGTTCGGCTAACATTCAAATCACTAATAAAGGGCGTATTTTAATGACATTTCTTCATTTATTTCTCTCAAATGAGCCTGCTGATGCTCACTTGGTTTTAATGAGGCAGCTCAGGAGCGAGCAGCGCCAACCCATACCTGTGTGTGGCCGCTCGGCTGGCCCAATACACCGTGTAGTTGAATGACTTAGCCTTACCTCATGCTCTACCACACTGACCACACACTGGGGCTCCGTTTATCAGCAGCAAAGCGACTTAAAACGGACATACTCTTCACAAACGTTTAGCTAGGTGTTCACCATGAAAGACAGCGGCGTGTAGCGTTAGCAGGGTCAGGCCGGAGCCACATACACGGCACGGTTGGTGTCCGTGTGCCCGGGTGAGTTCACTACCACAGGTGTTTCCCATTCCATTAGCTTTAGCTGGAACGAGCTTAAACAACCACGCACACACAGGCCAAATGAACCGAGCAGGGGTTCTACTTCACACTGGCAAACGGACGGTACACTTCCACTTTCAAGTATTGCGTTATGGTAATACTAACGTAAACCTATGGAGTTAATAATGCATGTCAAGAAATTCGAAACACATGTGGTTTAATGGTGAAACACTCGGTTGAAAGTGACACCCGGTTGGCTAAAGTCATCGTTAACGTTAGGGTGTTTCTTACCGGATAGCTTTGATTCTTTGGCAGCAGAATTTTGTCCATCGGCGAGCCCCTGCGACGATGATATCTGGGTTGACTGAGTCATTGGATCCATTTTACTGTGGTTTCAAAGCGACTGGTAAAATGTCTGTCGTGTCGATGGAAATTCTCGTATACTGTCCTTTAAAGACGTATATGTCGTCTGACTTTCCTCAAATTTCCCCAAGAGTGGGACACGGTTCCGCACCTCAACGCAACGTCCGAGCACTGACAGATCAGTGGAGATGGAGGGAAACAAGGCGGACCGGTGGAGGAGGGGAAAACATGTCGGGTTGAGGTGCGTTCACTGCCTCAGATTAAGCTGCTGTATCTCAACTCCTCTCGTGATAAAAAGGACTCCTATCTGCGTTCAAGTACAATGACGTCAACCCATCAACTTGTTTTTATCACCAAACCGCACCGACTTGTCATCCATCCTCCCTGCCTGTCGAAATATATTCCAGGGACTCTCGCATCAGTAAAATCCAACTGTTCTAGACGGAATTTTGTCATTTTGTTGTGAAGTGCATACGCGATGTACAAATATTCGACAGCACGTGAAGGCAGCAGGGAGAATATTCCTGAACACAGACACCATGTTCATGTTCTACCTGCTCTGACCAAAAGTGGGGCTTTGTATTTCGGCCATTAGCTGTTATGTCATTCAGAGTAAATCATATTAATATTTCCAGGAAATTATACCAAAATATGTATACTAAATAATGATGGGATAAATATGGGTAATTATGGGTTGAATGCATAAACTGGTGTGTTCGAGCTGCTTGAACCAAAGCCCGCCATACGTACATTGGTAAAAATGATAAAGATGCAGTGTCTTCACGGCTACAGTGCGATTGTATACACACACAAATTGTGTTGGTTTTACTGTAGCTTGTTTTCCATTATGTAATGCTTACCTTTGTTCCATTTTGTAACAAAACATCGCACAACTTCACCATGCTGCCCTCTACCGGTGGCGTTTACGAATCACATACTATGAACTACATGTCCCAGCATGCATGAGTGGAAACTGCATGCGCAGAGCGTAAGATCTATAACCATGGGGATGGGCCTGTCGGCGTTGAACTGCACTTGATAGCGACCGACGTCTCATACGTACATCTGCTGCGTTACGCAAACGTAGCGACTGGTAACGCACACAAGTGACTGTCGGGCAGACTGAACTGCGCGGCAAAAGAAGGGGGACACAAACAAAAACATGTGGCTGCGGCTGTGAGAAACGGGTATGTTATCTCCTACACACTGGTCAAATGTTGCGCTCATAAGAGTTTAGAGTGAGTGGGCGCTGCGGCCTGTTGTGGCGCTATCTTTCGCGTGAGTAGTTGAGGGATGAGCGTTATCTAAAAGTGGTGAGTTTAGCTAACTAGCGGTCCGTTAGCTTGTTAGCTGCTTCTGACAACAGCCGTCATTCATCTGTTCTTCAGTGTGCGGCTCACGTTCCGCTTCGGGATATCCCGCTACTTTGTCTTATTTTTTAATCGTAGTAACGTTATTCACATAGAAAGCAAACCTAAATGGGCAGCTCCCGTTTACTTAACTTAGTAAAGTTAGCTAGTTAGCCTAGCCAACCCGGTTTGTAAATGAATGAATGTAAGTTAACAGAGTATTTCGGTCCGTACTGAAAGACTACAAGTATGTGTGATGTTGCGGAGACATTACGACGTATTAATGTGAATCGTGAGCCCAGAAGAGCGTCCGTGTGCAGCTCTGAATGTAATGTAGCTTCATCTGTAGCAGCAGGAGTGCCCCGCCCACCAAAGCGCCATACAGCCCGTGATAGCGGCATCGATGTGACCAACATTATGCAACGAGCCAAGCTGCTCAGCGGCCCATCCGTGGCGACTGGCTTTACGTTGTGTGTAACGTGCTGCACTTCAAATAACCCGGGGATAACGGTTATTGCTGAGATTATTAACGGGGTGTTTAATGATGCTCAATAAAATACACGAGAAGAAATGTTGCCTTGCTTCCAACACCGCAATTAAAAAAGGACATTAGTATGCATAGTTCTAGTATTTGTAAATACAGCACAGGGTTCGGACAGGTGCTTGGGATCCTTGAAAATGCTTCAATTATATGTTGTGTTTGAAAAGTGCTTGAATTTTGGATGAAGTGCTTTTAAACGCTTGAAATTATCCACATTTCTTTCACAATAAATAACTATAGAATAGAATTATAATTTTTTTTTTTATCCTTCCAGTATTGCAAAATATTTTTGGTGTTTATAACATAATACCATCTCTTTCAACGTGATTTTAATGAAAAAATAAAGGTACAAATAAGGTGCTAGAAAAGCTGGAAAGTGCTTGCAAAGTGCTTGAATGTGACCTTGGAAAAGGTGTACGAAATCTGATCGTATAACATTTTTTTCCTGTTCAAAATGAAATCATTTGGGTTTTTTCACAGCCCTGTTGGCCTAATGGTTCTCTCATGAATGGGTTTGAGCCTCTACCAGCCTATTACCACGATAAGTTAATGTGTTGTAATGGGGACTCTTGAGGAAATCACTAATTTTTAGGACAAGCCCTCCAAGATTTTATATTAACTGTTCTCATGTGCAGACCCAAACTAATAATGCATATATCTACTACCAACAACTGTGTGTGAACCCAAAGCATGATATGACGCATCGGTGACTCACACTGTTTCACTGGTTCTTTCTTTACAATAAACACACTATTATTGATTTTGACTCAGTCCCACACACACCGTCCTGTTGCAACAATTACTCACCAGATCTGGATTCATCTGTTGATTAAAATAATTCCAGACAAATGCACTGCTTCTTTCTGTTTGAAACATTAGTTGAAAACTACAGTGTTGAACTGTTTTAATGTTAATGTGGAGTTGAGCTGACTGCTGTGGATCATTCAGTACTGCAGGTGAGGAGAGCGTCTGAGTCGACTGACAGTGGACATCATGGGTTTACACTCGTCCCAGAAGAAACACTTTCCCCTGCGGGGGATCGACGGCGTGGTTCAGCTGTTTGATGCTGAGCTCCGCAAGCCTGAGCCAGACCTAGCCCTTCTCTCCCTGGTCCTGGGTTTTGTCGAGCACTTCCTAGCTGTGAATCGGGTCATCCCCATTAACGTTCCGGGGGTCCGGTTTGAACCGCTGGAGCCGGACTGTCCCACCTCCTGCTTCCCCACAGTGGAGCTGGGCATGATCTCTGCACTGTACGAGCGCTTCACGGCTCAGATCCGTGGCGCGGTGGACCTGTCCCAGTACCGGAGGACTCCTTCAGGATCCAGCAGGGAGCTGGTGAAGAAAGTGTCGGATGTGATCTGGAACAGTCTAAGCCGCTCTTACTTCAAGGACCGGGCCCACATCCAGTCCCTCTTCAGTCTCATCACTGGTACGACATTACAAGTATTACAATGAAATGATGATGATTTCTGAAGATGTTTATTAGGGGAAGTATAGACTATGATCAACTTGGAATTGGTGATGTCATATTGATGAAATACTTCTTTGCTAAATTTGAACCAGGTACCAAACTAGACAGCTCTGGTGTGGCGTTTGCAGTGGTGGCAGCGTGCCAGGTTTTGGGTCTGAAGGACGTCCACCTGGCACTTTCTGAGGACCACGCCTGGGTCATTTTCAGCAAAAACGGGGAAGATACGGTGGAGGTCACCTGGCACGGAAAGGGTAACGAAGACCGCCGAGGACAAACAGTCTCAGCAGGAGTCAGTGAGAAGGTGAGGCCCCTGTCGTTCTAAAATAATGATGGAACTATCAAACATAATGCAAACTTCATACACAAATTAATTAAATAGGTAATTAAAAGGGTTTGAGTGCATCATTTATGTCTTGGGAACACCAGAAAAGTTTGAAAACACATGAGGCTCAGTAATGTGCAGCATGACCTGCTGCCAGTAACCAGATTTCCCCTCGAGGGTACATTTAGCCCTGATGATGCAGGATTATGTCACCAAAGCTGTCCAATGAATGAGTTACCCGTCGGTCCTTATGACCTCATGATTAAACCTCTTGGTTCACTTGGATACATTGGTGTGGACATTAAACAAACCACATCTAAAGTGGATTTTGAAAGGCAGGGGAACTTTCCACAGACCAATAATGTCAAGTATTTGTAGTTACTTCCTGTGACTTTGATATTCACATCCTTTAAACCTGTCCCGCGTGTGTCTTCCTCAGAGCTGGCTCTATCTGAAGGGCTCCTACATGAAATGTGACAGAAACATGGAGGTGGCCTTCATGGTTTGTGCCATCAACCCCTCACTGGACCTGCACACTGACAGTTCTGAGCTCCTGCAGCTACAACAGGTGAACACTGCCACTTGTCGTGTGCTCTGGGTTGTTCTCTAAATCTGCCTTTTCAACCTCCCAGAACTCACCACAGTTATCAGTTTCTCAGTGGAGCTTGGAGGAAGTGACCTAAATATCAGAGAGCCGAAAAACTGAATGAAAACAGAACAGTTCGATGTTCTTGAATATATCAACTGGAAATTCCCATTGTGGTGTTAGAATGTTATTTCCCCTCATAATAACATACGGTGATGTGTGGTAGGGATTTCCATAAAGACTTTTGATCTGGGCAGAGCACCAATGAATTCATCCAACCATGAATTCATATGCAACTGTATACTTTTGGAAAATTGTATCACTAATTAGAATTTAGTTATTTTTTATTATTATTGTCATAGAGAAATGGTGAAAACACGCACCTCGACCTGTGACACTGTATAATGTACATTTCCATAGCACAAACTCTCCACCTGCTCTTCCCCCTTTCTCCTAACAGAACATCTAATCTTGTTGTCATTATTTTAGTCTTTTAGATCACTGTTATCAATGAAACTTGGCACTCCCTGCAGTTGTTTCACATCAAAAACCGACCAGAATTGGGCCAATGGAAGGCTATTGATGTGAAAAATGTGGAAGTGTTTCTCTAAAGGTGATAAAAACAAAGTTAAAGTGACAGAAAACAATGGTTCTTTTAGGAAACTGTTCGCAGCAGGTGGTAAAATGGCATGACGGTTGAATTGAAATTGTTAGATTATATTACACAGAATCTATCAACAGGGAAAACATGGAGGAAATTAAAAGAAAACAGCATTAATAGCGAGTTAGAATATGCAGAAATCAATTGATATAAAACGGGGACTTAGAGAATAAAGGCCTGAGTGTAATAAAGCCTGTTATAAATGAGGGCCTGGTTATGGTAAAGAAAGGCCTAGCTTGTTGGAAGCACTTGTGTGGGATAGAGTATGTCCTGTTGGTATATTACACAGTCAGAGATGCTTTGATGTATTCTTTTCCTGAGCTGCCTGCATCACTCTTCATGTATCTCTGTATATCTGTTTCTCCCTGATTCAACAGAAACTGCTGTGGCTGCTGTATGATCGGGGCGATCTGGACAGGTGAGACTTTTGGTCTATGAAGTTAGTGAGGAATGAAAGTCTTTGTCTCTTTAGAGTTGATGTGTAAACCTCCTTCGTGTTTTCCTCCACCGTGGACCAGGTACCCTATGGCCATGGGTACTCTGGCAGACCTCGAAGATCAGGATCCAATCCCAGGCAAGGAGAACCCCCTGAAAATCCACCTCAAGGTAAGTCTTCCACCAAGTCACCCAGCAGTAAAGCTTAGAGTGGGAGAAAGTCTTCATATTTCCCAACATGTTGAACCATTCATTGTCAATACATTAACATGAGAAACCCACTTGTATCAATATTATGGAACAGTCATATAAAACATAGTATCCAGCATGTATTTTAGAAGTGTTGTCAACACTAACAGGGAACTGCTATATCGTTCGTATCGTTCCATGTGTGGACCCTTCAAAGTTAGAAATCAGAATATCGTCATAGTCCTCTGCCTCGGACCTTACACATATGTGACAACTTCATCTTCACAGATCAGGGTGTTTAACAGGAAGTCATTGTTGCTGTGTTTCTGTGCTCTCGCTCTCTCAGGCTGTCAGCTCTGCTCAGAAGTACTACAACAACGAGCACATCTACCCCTACATGTACCTGGCTGGTTTCCATTATAGACACAGGGATGTGCGGGAGGCTCTCAGGTCATGGGCTGAGGCAGCTCAGGTCATGCAGGAGTGAGTTCACACCTTTTTGTTTTATTATACGCCAGCACATGACTGGTTAAAGTTTAGAACTTGCCAGGGTTCCTACGCATTATGGAAAAGTATGGGATTTAATTTGAGTCATTTCCAGGTCTGAATCAGTATGGAGAAATGTTTGTGTTGTTTTTTCAGACTATTAACTAAACTTTCTAAAATAAAATATATTAATATATACAAATCACAACAAGTTTACTCACGCAGCATAGATGACCTGTAGATGAAGTGAAACTAATTAAGCTGGCTGTAGAATGGTACTGGGTTACCATGGCTACCGTTCGCCGTGCGACTGCGATTCTCATTTCAATTCAATTTTATTTATAGTGCCAAATCATAACAAAGTTATCTCAGGAAACTTTACAGAGTAGGTAAAGACCACACTCTATGACTTATTTATGATTTACACAGACCCAACAATTCCCCTGTAGAGTAGGTGGCAACGAAAACCTTCCCTATAACAGACAGGAACGAACAGACCCAGCTCTGTGGAGGACGCACATCTGTCTGCACCGGTTGGGGAGGAAGAAAAGGAGAGAGAAAGAGAGAAAAGACGGACAGATGGACAGAGAGAGACAAAGATAGACAGAGACAGACACAGACAGTAACTATAATAATATCTATAGTAATGTGAATATGACTTATGTTATGGTGGTTAATACAGCAGAATAGTAGAAACAAGAACAGCTAAGGTTATAGACTATAAAAGCAGCAGGAAGCGTCATGCAGGACCACGGCAGCAGGCACCACCACGATCAGCAGAGACCTGCGAGACGACAAAGCACAAACAACTTCGGGGAAGAAGTTAAATTAGTAACATGCATTGATGAGACATGAATGATGCAGACAGAGAGGAGAGAAGCTCAGAGTATCAGGAAAAGTATTGTCCCCCGGCAGACTAGGCCTATAGCAGCATAATTAAGCAGAACAGAATCTTATCATAAGCCCTAGCTCTAAGCTCTAGCAAAAAGGAAAGTTTTAAGTTTACTCTTAAATCTGGGGACAGTGTCTGTATTCTGAATAACACTTGGGAGTTAGTTCCACAGGAGAGGAGCTGAAGGCTCTGCCTCCCATTCTACTTTTAGACACTCTAGGAACGATGTTCCATTACGTTTCGTTGAGTAAGCCACCTATTGTCAGCAGCGAGAGAGAGTTTTCCGAGGGCTGGCTTTATGAAGAAAAATTTTAAATATGGTTGATAAAAGGATACCAAGTGGAAAAATAAAGATGCAAACTATGCTTGAAATCTTTCAACATCTCCAACATGGGAGAGGCCATATGCAGGGGCAAAAGCATCCATTCCTACATGTAGAAAAGATACATGTTAAAATGTTTAGATAATACGCATCTAACAAGTGGAAAATTCTGGAAATTTGAAATAGAAAATGTGCAGGAACCTTGAGCTGCGTGCTCACATTTTCAATCTGTGGTGATGAGTGCACAATAATCTGACTGTAGCATTCACAAAAGAAAACTAGGGCTGAGCTGCATGTACCCTTTTTACATTTGAAGTCGGTGTGCTGCTCTGTGTGGTTCTACGATTTGTCCTGGCTGCTAGGCTGCCATTCCCTGTTGAATTTCTGCAATTTTAGATGAATTTAGTCCGTAAATAAATACATTCCAAAAACCTGCAAAGCTAACTTTACTGGCAGAGGATGACCATTATTGAGTTGTTGGATGCTGCTTCACGAGGCAGGGGGTCGAGCAGCCTAATCTGCTTCTGATACCTGTGTCCACTTGTCTTGTGTAATGGCAGTATGTTCTGTGTGACAGTGTCAACATAATGGGCTGGTGTTCACAGCTGTTGTATTGTAAATCAGAGTAAGGTGGTTAACAGCAGCCTCAGCTGTTATTTCACCAGACCAACACAAGATGGCAGTAAATGCAAAGCTATCTTCCCCGACTTGTGTTGTGACTACTAAAAACAGATGAACACCAAAGGCATCTATCAGCCGACTCATTTCAAAGGCACGTATCAAAGTAAAGTGATGTGACAGCCGAGTCAGACTTGTGTTTAAGTTTTGTTACTGTGGTGGTTTTCCTCCGTAACATCCACCACAGAGCGCCCAGTCTCGCTTAGTTTGATAGGGTGTGGTGGCTGAGCCAGGAAGCGTCTGTCCAGCATCCTCACGCTCTCTCCTCCCCCTTAAACACACTGTTCATGCGCGGCAGCTAAAAATACCAGCAGTGACCCACCAGGCCACACATTCCCTCCCCATCTATCAGCTTCCTTTTCCTGATCCCTCATTGTTCTTCAATTTCAGCTCGCCCTCTGACCATCTACAAGAGGGAATGTAGAATATGCAGCAGAGTTCACATGTCGGGACTGTTGCAATGCTTTCAATAATCAACTTGTTTCCATCCTCAAATACATCAGATAGTCAAACGGCCCACTTGTAGTCCAACTTTAAGTAATGATGTCTTTTATAAGGACACAACGCCCAGTAGACGAGAAGACATCTGGCTTGTAAAATGACATGTTCAGTCTTATTTTAGTATTCTGACTTTCCTCCTCCTCTCACCTGCAGGTATAACTATTTCCGTGAGGACGAGGAGATCTACAAGGAGTTCTTTGACATCGCAAACGACGTTATCCCCACTCTGTTAAAGGAGACAGCTGCCGCGGCAGAGAGTCCTGGGGAGGGAGGAGAGGGAGGAGAAGGAGCCGACAAGGCAAGTATTCCCGACCAGAGAAAGGCTGCAATCCTGCAGGTTTAACATGAGTCACCCACCAGGCATTACCATGTGATCTCTATCTGGATAGTGATCTATGCAGCCTCAGTATGCGCCACTGAATTCAAACAGTTTGCACCACACAAAGTAGTTTCCGATAAAATGTTCCGGAATATTTCCACCCACTAACTGCCAGATGGAGCTGCTGTTCAGATGACAGATGCAGAGGTATGAATTGTTGAGGGCGAGATCGTGTCATATAGTCGACACGCCGGAATCAACACAAAGATGTCAGAGCTCCTCCACATGTGTTCTGGTTGGTCTGGTAACATTTTACACCTGCATTAGAGTCACATGTACCAAACTAATGTCTGGATCAACCTTAAGAATTGTAGAAGCTACGATGTCTATGGTGTCCTGATCCCTGCAGTGTTGAGTCGCGTTGTTTGTGTGAGTGTCATTGTCAACAAATAAGTATTCTGTGTGATGAACTTTTAATATGCAGAGCTGATCAAAATGTCTAACAGCCCCTCTCAGCTGCTGTATAGTGAATTTGAAGTCTTGCCTTTTGGGAGATGTTATTGTGTACAGAGGGCAAAGAGAAAACAACCCTTTGTTCCAAATACCGTTAAGGCGATAAATACCATCAGATAGTCTAGGATGTAAGGAGGTAGGCTGACTCCTGACTTTACTGCACTTCTACATTGTTGAAACAACTGAACTAGTGAATTTAAAACCAGTTTAAAGTGGGCCGGAGGAGTTCCCAACGTCTTCCTGTTTACTGTCTGAATGCTGTGGGGGTATGTAGTTACCTGGGTGTAACTCCAGTTCTATGAGCAGGTGCTGAACCCTCTGTGTTCAATAGAAAGTAGGCGAACATGTTTTATGTTCAGGACCAATAGAATGCTTGTGTCTTTCTGACAATAAGCGGTATATCGCTCTGATTTCAGGAGCACCCCAAGCAGGCAGCAGCCCTCTCAGCGCTCCAGGACCCAGAATGCTTTGCTCACCTGCTGTGTTTCTATGATGGCATCTGCAAATGGGAGGAGGGTAGTCCCACGCCGGTCCTTCATGTGGGCTGGGCCACCTACCTGGTCCAGTCCCTGAGCCGCTTTGATGCTCAGGTGAGAACCCCACAATAGCTGTGCCTTTTTGAAGTTCAACCTGACCCCAGCCAATAGGAACTGTGTCTGCAGGGGAGAGGCCTGATGTGGCTGTGTGTGTGTGTGTGGGTGTGTCAATGCTTTGTAGCTAAAATTGGTTTGTGCTCTGATTCCAAAGGTGCGCCAGAAGGTGTCGATCATCATCAAAGAGCCAGAGTCCCAGGATGATGATGACATGTCCAGCGATGACCCCCGGGAGGGCCGCAGACGAGGCCCCAGGAGAGAGTCCAAGCTGGATGAGCAGAGCTCCCCTCCTTCTGCTGCTCCCACCTCCCCATCCACCCAGCCGGCTGTGCCTGCTGCAGTAGCAGCAGCAGCAGCAGCACAGCCCAAGAAGGTGGGAGAGGGAGGGGGCCGCCGCCGTTCCTCCCAAGGCATGCGAGGCGGAGACACAGAAGGAAAACCCAAATCCCCCAGCCCGGACTCTTCCCCCTCGTCACAGCAACAGGCGTCCCCCTCCCCGGCCGGTCCCGTGGTCGCGTTTCAGAGTGAGAAGATGAAGGGGATGAAGGGGCTGCTCTGTGCAGCCAAGGTGAACTCCAGCGCCATCAAGCTGCAGCTCACCGCCCAGTCACAGGTCCAGATGAAGAGGCAGAAGAGCACACCAGCAGGGGATTACTCCATGTCCTTCATGAAGCGGCAACGCAAGTCACTCTAGACAGGCCGATGGTTGTAAGAGGAGTTGTTAAGACTCTGCAGGACATACTGTGAACATCAACACGGACATCAGATTAACCTCGCTTTTGTCTGTGAAACTCTTTACCAGTGTTTTCATCCAGAGGTCCAGTTCAGTCAATATCCTCATCGTTTCCAGCAATATATTTGACTTGCACACTTAAGCAGTTAAGCATCACATATCAGGTTTGAACTGAAGGAGTGAACATTTTATTCTGTTTTTATTTAACTATAGCCAGAAAAAACTGCCTGGTTCGATAGATTGTAAACTTTCATCATTAGTTTGTGTTTTAATTGGCAGCCAATTGCACACTGACTATTAACTCGTCACTGATTTCCATGTGGATGTTTGAAGCCAAAGTAATGAGGATTACCAGAATACAAACGTACAGATGTGTAAATACCAACTTGTCCCATTAGGAACCTGTCTCTGACTGAAGCCTTGGAAGTGATTAATTTAGGCTAGTTACTGTGTAACATTGTCCACTTCTGCTCTATCGACAGCTTCTTTCTTGCTAGCTCTATGTTGCCTTACTTTGCCTTTGTTCTTTTCTAAAGTAGGTGGCCTTTAGTTTTGAGAATAGCTAAGCTAGGCCTATTTCTAAGGATTAGAGAACACTAGGAAGACCATGCACTGTTGAGACGGAGCCACATTAGGTGGCCCGATACATCCGATTGGCTTGATGACTCGTGGTTTTGTTCTTGTTTTTGTATCTGCAAGTAATAAAGATCTGATGAAAATAGAATGTGATGAGGTCGGATAACATCTATTGCATACATGCATACATGGACACCAGACACATGTTAACAGGTGACTGAGCTATAAGAGGCTGCACACTGTAAAAATGTCCATACTCAATGTGTTTGTACTGCAGTGGGAGGTATGTAGTATTCTCTACACTTGAAAGAAACGGTCCAGTTGCTCTCTGTGGCTCATCTCTCAGGCAAATACAACCTTATTTGTAAGTGAGTGGACTGCATTTGTTTGACGAACGAGGAGTAAGAAGGAAATGCACTGAGAAAATCTGTCTGAAACTGAAACTGTGGTGGTTGTGTCATGTAGATTCCGTTTAACGCTGCTGAGACTCTACAGGTGCAGACTGAGCAGTGATTACCTGGTGACAGCAGGCCAACAGACATGGGTGGGATATGATACCACATAATCCACTATTAATAGAAGTACATTGTAAATTAATTCAGAACCAAATATGAAACATTTGGAATATAAAAAATAACGTACCAAGTCAATATTTTTGAATGAATAACCCAATATTTTGACATGTTACATCAGAATTGTGATGTATTTTGAGTTAAGTCCAATGTTTGACTTGGTCAGTCAAAGTTATAATATGCTAACTCGTGATGACAGGTGAAGTCAATATTCAGAGTCAAGCCAAAAAGATCTGATTCCATAGAAATATTGCCATAAGTTGAAATTTGAACTTTAGCCGATTTAATTATTTTGTTTAAAAACCAGAATGTCGCCTTTGTAAATTACATCATGGGATACGTCAATATGAGAAAATTAGTACAGATCATGCATTTTATCTTAGTTATGTTTACCATTTTTTACCATCTTAGCTTAGTGTGTTAACATTTGCACTAAACACAAAGTAGGCTACACAAAATAAGCCATCATTTGGATTTAGTAAATAATAATAATGTGCGGGGCTGTTTCTAGTGATGGCCTGGGGTGGCAAAGGACAAAACCCTGCCATTGTCATGCAGTACAAATGTTTTATTTTCACCTCTTCTCAAATGGTATAGATCAAGGGTTTTCATCCATCCATCCATCTTCAACCTCTTGTCCCTATCCGGTTCGCGGGGGGCTGGAGCCGATCCTAGCTGACATCGGGCGTGAGGCGGGGTCCACCCTGGACAGGACGCCAGTCTATCACAGGGCACATAGAGACAAACAGGGACAGACAACCATTCACACCTACAGGTGATTTAGAGTCATCAATGAACCGAACACCTGCACGTCTTTGGACTGTGGGAGGAAACCGGAGAACCCGGAGAAAACCCACGCAGACACAGGGACAACATGCAAACTCCACACAGAAGGGCCCCAGCCGGGATTCGAACCAGCAACCCTCTTGCTGTGAGGCGACAGTGCTAACCACCATGCAGCCCCATACTGTGGTTTTATAATTGCATAACTTGGGTCTGACTGGACAGCTGAGACCTTTGTGGATTCAATGAGCCCAGCTATATTCATTTGTGATGATGTTCGTCTCCATAGTAACCATTTCATTGCAGTGAGAGGCTGTTCTGAAACTTGAGCTCCCACAGATCATCTCTACAGCCTCATTCAGACGATGGACGCTTTCTGAGCACTTCCCACAACACAAGGGCAGAAAAATCACATCCTCCCCGAAATCTGGGACAGTTGAAAGTTATTATTAAATCCCATAGTTAAATTACAGCATGGACTTTTCTATGGTATTCCTCAGACTCTGCTGGTCTCTGTGTGGTATTTTTGTTTTCACATTTTCTTTTTATTGAATTCTGCAGACAAGTACACAAGAAAGAGTAGAGCAGTTGTGCCTGCTTTAAGGTGAAGAAGAAACAAAGAACAGACACAAATACAGAAAACCCCGAAAAATGAACCCCCTCTTATCCCTCCCAACAACCATTTTTGAGGGAGTTTTCACAAAGTTAACAAAAAATGGAGTGGTAAAAAAAGACAAAAATATGGGTCTGCGGTGCACGTCTAAGGGTTAAAGTAGATATGAATAGTTGAGGCAGAAATGGTAAATCAAATGCACATAAGCAGAGGAGGATTAATGCACGGGCTGGCCTAGGCTGCAGTCTAGGGGCCCCAGGTGTGCAGGGGCCCCGGATTGGCCAGACTATTTTAATTTGCTACAATGGGGAAAAAAAACGTGCCTCCTATTGGGGCCCTTAGAAACATTAAGTCACTGATTGGATAGATATGGGACACGTTTACCCAATCAGCTGCCATCATGTTCATAAGCTCAGTTTGGTTGTCCAATGACAGTTTAGACAGTACAGCTGCAAAAAGTCATAAAGGAAATATGATAGCAGAGCACTAAAAAAGAAAAGCACAACAACCGAAAGAACAACAAGACCAAGATCTGCTAAAGAAAATTCCTATGACAGGATTTTTCAAGGTTGCGGACTCTTGTGTTCTAGCAGTGTTTTTTCTTATAAAGCATGATTAATGTTTTAATGTTTCATGTAATAGTGCATCCCTAAGCACAGGGACATGGGACTTCTCCTACCTGGAGTTTACAAGCTCCGACTTCAGAGCGTTCCAGACCATTTAAGTCGAACGTAACCAGAAAACATGGGCGACCGCCATCAAATACGTTAATAAACATATTGTCCGGCGGTGGATCACATTGGTTGACATTGAACTAAGATTTTTATATCATCAAAATGAAACATTAATGTGTATAGAAAAAATATACTGTAATAGTAAATTAAAAGAGTCTGCAAACTAATGTAGCCTATAATATATATATAAATATGCTAAGAGAATATAACTCATATTTTCATGCCAGAATATTCAAAATAAGTTGTGTTAAAATGTCAGTATCATATATAACACCACATGCAGGGAAGTAACGTTTACAGCCTGTTCTTTGACGTTTTATCTCTCACAAATTGTGTCTCCATGGGCGCCGCCATTGTTCTCCGACTTATCTTGGAGAGGTCGGGGTCGGTTGTTGTTCTCCGACTTATCTCGGAGAGGTCGGGGTCGGTTGTTGTTTTCTGACTTATCTTGGAGAGGTCGGGGTCGGTTGTTGTTCTCCGACTTATCTCGGAGAGGTCGGGGTCGGTTGTTGTTCTCCGACTTATCTTGGTGAGGTCGGGGACGGTTGTTGTTCTCCGACTTATCTCGGAGAGGTCGGGGACGGTTGTTGTTCTCCGACTTATCTCGGAGAGGTCGGGGTCGGTTGTTGTTCTCCGACTTATCTCGGAGAGGTCGGGGACGGTTGTTGTTCTCCGACTTATCTCGGAGAGGTCGGGGTCGGTTGTTGTTCTCCGACTTATCTTGGAGAGGTCGGGGACGGTTGTTGTTCTCCGACTTATCTTGGTGAGGTCGGGGACGGTTGTTGTTCTCCGACTTATCTTGGTGAGGTCGGGGACGGTTGTTGTTCTCTGACTTATCTTGGTGAGGTCGGGGACGGTTGTTGTTCTCCGACTTATCTTGGTGAGGTCGGGGACGGTTGTTGTTCTCCGACTTATCTTGGTGAGGTCGGGGACGGTTGTTGTTCTCCGACTTATCTTGGAGAGGTCGGGGACGGTTGTTGTTCTCCGACTTATCTTGGTGAGGTCGGGGACGGTTGTTGTTCTCCGACTTATCTTGGTGAGGTCGGGGACGGTTGTTGTTCTCCGACTTATCTTGGTGAGGTCGGGGACGGTTGTTGTTCTCCGACTTATCTTGGTGAGGTCGGGGACGGTTGTTGTTCTCCGACTTATCTTGGTGAGGTCGGGGACGGTTGTTGTTCTCTGACTTATCTTGGTGAGGTCGGGGACGGTTGTTGTTCTCCGACTTATCTTGGTGAGGTCGGGGACGGTTGTTGTTCTCCGACTTATCTTGGTGAGGTCGGGGACGGTTGTTGTTCTCCGACTTATCTTGGTGAGGTCGGGGACGGTTGTTGTTCTCTGACTTATCTTGGTGAGGTCGGGGACGGTTGTTGTTCTCCGACTTATCTTGGTGAGGTCGGGGACGGTTGTTGTTCTCTGACTTATCTTGGTGAGGTCGGGGACGGTTGTTGTTCTCCGACTTATCTTGGTGAGGTCGGGGACGGTTGTTGTTCTCCGACTTATCTTGGTGAGGTCGGGGACGGTTGTTGTTCTCCGACTTATCTTGGTGAGGTCGGGGACGGTTGTTGTTCTCTGACTTATCTTGGTGAGGTCGGGGACGGTTGTTGTTCTCCGACTTATCTTGGTGAGGTCGGGGACGGTTGTTGTTCTCCGACTTATCTTGGTGAGGTCGGGGACGGTTGTTGTTCTCTGACTTATCTTGGTGAGGTCAGGGACGGTTGTTGTTCTCCGACTTATCTTGGTGAGGTAGGGGACGGTTGAGCTCCCCCGAGTTCGCGAGTTGGAGGTTCCACTTCGACAAGTATTCCAGTGCACTTTTCTGAGTTGGAGGTCCGAAAGTTCCCACCTCCCACGGCACTGGAACCAGCATTATAATGTGGGGGCCCAAACAAACCGTAGCCTAGGGGCCCATGACCACCTTAATCCGCCACTGCACATGGGTGTACTACATGCCGCCCCTGCCCCAGTTAGCCCCCCAGTTAAAACAGTGTGAAACCGCTCCTGATAATGAGTCAGCAGTATGAGACAGGCTCCTCTGTCTATGATAAGAAGTTTGGCATTTCAAGGCAAAATTATGAGCAAAGTCAAAATGAACTATGTAGTTTTGTATCCGGAGTAAAAAAAATGGCGCGAACAGGAGCAAACAGACGAAGGTCGACACTAGTTTCTCTTCAAAGGTAAACTTGAGCGGACATTTTTTACAGTGTGGCGTCGGCGTGTTCGCCCATGCGTGACGTGACTCGAGCAGCCACTCCACTCGGGACTGTCTGACACAGACGCCTGTAGTGACAGTGTGTGTGTGTCTGTGTGTGTGTGTGTGTGTCTGCCAGCCGGAGACGTACGCCAGCAATTAGCCAGCTCCAATTAGTTTTCATTAGCGTCAGCCAGTCAGCTCGAGTGTGTTCGCCCGCCGCCGCCGCCGCTCTCTCCCCGGACAACAGCGGCTGGCATGTGTGAGTAGAAAGCCCGCCAGGCTCACCCAGCACAGCACCCAGAGGGGTCTCCAGTCATGGACAACAGGATAGGGGTGTCATTTCTGGACCCTTTGGATGACTACGAGTTGATTCACCGGATCGGGTGCGGCACCTATGGAGATGTGTTCAAGGTGAGTGAGAACGTTTGCTCGCGTTTTCACCGCAGCAGCAGCAGCCTCAATCTGTGTTAGTTCAACAACACACACACACACACACACACACACACACACACACACACACACACACACACACACACACATTTCACTTCCTGTCATCAGGTGTGTATGTGCAGAAGTCTCTGATTTTACGGATCAAAGACAGTGGTGCAGGATGAGCTGAGTCCTGAGGCAGGAGCTGGTCCAGACTCCTGTTCTCATGGTCATGGTTGGCTCTGAAGGGTTCAATGAGCCTTTCTCCTGCACATCAAAGTAGATCAGGGTCAAAAACAATGTTCACGTTACAAGAAAAAACAACAACTTCAAAGTGTCAAATTCATTTGACATCTTTGGGAAATGGGTAAGTATAAGTGTGTGTGTGTGTGTGTCCGTGTCTGTGTGTGTCCGTGTCTGTGTGTGTGTGTGTGTGTGTGTGTGTGTGTGTGTGTGTGTGTGTGTGTGTGTGTGTGTGTGTGTGTGTGTGTGTGTGTGTGTGTGTGTGTGTGTGTGTGTGTGTGTGTGTGTGTGTGTGTGTGTGTGTGTGTGTGTGTGTGTGTGTGTCATTATGTCACTACAATAAAGCCATTTAACCCTTCCACCCCTAAAGGAACACAGTATCTCTCGTAAACAGGCAGGTATTTGACAAAGCACAGGTCCACGTTGTGAGTGCGGCACGGTGAAGTGGTGTTTAGCACTGTCGCCTCACAGCTAGAGCTAGGGTTCCCGGTTTGAATCCCGACTGGGGCCCTTCTGTGTGGAGTTTGCATGTTGTCCCCGTGTCTGCGTGGGTTTTCTCCGGGTTCTCCGGCTTCCTCCCACAGTCCAAAGACATGCAGGTGTTAGGTTCATTGATGACTCTAATAGGGACAAGCGGTTGAAGATTGATGGATGGACACATTGTTTTTGGAGGGCAGGATGGATAAAAAATCTCCTATTAGAGTGGTATTTTATATTGCGGTATTGATATTTATCATGATATTTCAAATGATGTGGGAAATCAACATATTTTAGTTCATTTCACCTGACAGAAGAGTTAGTTTTTGGCTAATTCCACAGTGGAAATACTTGACCTGCAATTATAAGTCAATTCTTTGATTGACAGTAAAATCATCTACTTTGATAATGCATTTTTTTCCCTAGCGCTTGACCAATATGGGATTTTTGAGGCCAGTACCATACAGATTTTAGAGAGGGAAATCACCAACTACTGGTATGGCGGTTGATATAGTGAACTTTCAAGCTGGAATAAAAATAGCCCCTTTGTGTGTGGATTTATTACCAATGTGACTCTGCAAAGATACTCAGAAGGCTGCACTCTTAGACACTAAGCTTTATTTAAAAATATGAACTATTATTATACATACAATGAATAAATCAGAAAGACTGTGTGAGCCTGAAAAGTCGTCCAGGAGGGAATGTGTAATGTATTCAATTAAGAATCATATGCATTTAAAACGGCTCTACTCCTGAGATCAGGCGTGCTGAACATTTTCATCATGTTCACTATCAGTCAGTTATTAACAATTGAACCACAGAATAGTTAATTAAAATAAAGAGCTTCATGACACCATTTCTAAATCACCCAAGGCATCTTTTTCTGCGTCACATGTTGTGTAAAAATGTTTTTTTACATCGGCACAAAATCAACTCCTCTGCATCTAATGCCAGTTAATATTGTAATGCCGTTGAACCTACAGTAAGTATTTAGCAGGAGACTGTCTCACGTTGTCTCTCATGTCAGGATGCAAACATCCTGTGCTGATAACCCGCCCCGGTGCCTTGTGCATCCTGCAGAAGCAACACAAGAATTGAGATTGTTTCCTTTTTTACACCCCTGATTCCAAACGCGGGGAACTTTATTAGAAAGACAAATGTCCCGTTTTTAAAGGTCCAACCTGTTTCACAGCCTTCTCTGCTCCTTTTCCATGAGAACTAAAGTGTGTTTTCAGTTTATTTTCAGTGGTTTTGCTCATAACAGGCATGCCAAACTGTGCACGTTCTGTTCTGAACGCACGATCAGAAGGACGGCAGCGCCGGAAACTGTTGTGCCTGCATACAGAAGCATAAGTAGTGTGTTAGTAAGGCCTCCAGGAAGGCTGCAGAGCTCCTAGTCATAGATTGAAGAAGTGTGTGAACTCTACTGGAGGGATGAACGGCACATTGTGAAGAGCATAACAGTAGTGAGCCCTTGTGTCCTGTATTTGTTACATTCTCCACTCAGGAGTTTCCTTGCACTTGTCACCATTTGTAAGTGACGCTACTGGGTGATCACACTTTAGCTGTGTCAGAGCTTTCAGAATAAGTTGTGTTTTTTTCAAGAGAATATATATCTGTAGCAGATATTACTCTTGGAGGGGAGGGATTGCAAAGAATTGACCTTACCAGACCTGTGCAGTCTCTGGTCTCTGCTCCAGGCTCCAGGTTATAATAGCTGCTACGAGCTTAGTGCGTCCAGGTGTCAGACTCAAGGGTCAGCGGTTGAGTTGTGGGTAGTGTAGCATTGCCAGGCCAATGAGTATGGTCTGGCTCCCCCTGGGGCTGGTTTCACAAAGATTTGACGTTAGCTTAGCTCTAAATGCTATTTAGATTTTAGATAATTTATCTAAATAACATGGCTCTTAGTCCACAGTGAGCCCGGGGGAAGGCTGGCTAACTTCTTAGGTTTGGAAAAGTTTCAAGTGTCTAGACTTATCAAACTGCAAATTTACGGCCAGAATGCTCTAACACTAATGGTGCGTTCCATTTACCTCAGAAGTCGGAAGTCGGAGCGGGGAATGACCTCAGACCCGAGTTATCAGCGTTTCAGTTACAAAGTCTGAAAAAAGTAGCCAACGGCCAAAAACAGAAGAGGAAACAAGAGGGCTACATCTGCAAAAGTCATTCTCGCGCTTCTGGACAAATATGCGGTCCTTCTTGAAGTTCACATATAATCATGAAAAATGTAAATTACATAATGAAAGCATTTCCATATACCATATATACACAATACTATGTATACAGCTGTCTTATTGTGACAACAAATAGTAAAAAGTGTTATTAAAAGGATTATTACAGGAGCTTCTACATTCTGTTTACAACCGGGGCAGCCATCTTTAAATGTCAACTCGGGGGTTGTGTAGATCGTCCGATTTTCCGAGTCAAAAATCCAACCTCGGGGGTCGTTCCAGTTGAAAGTTCCGACTCGGTGATCAGAAATCCCGACTCCTGAGTACAACTGGAATGCACCATAAAGACAAGTCTGACATGTGTTTGTGAAACTTTGTGAAACCTGCCCCTGTGTCTGTCTGCTGTAAAGTTAAAGGTGTACTCCGTAAGATTTCCATCTATTTAGTTGTCTTTTAAGTTCCTGTCTATCAACGAGTGAGTTAAAACAATGGTGATTGATCATGTGACCCACTAATGAAGGCACTTGTTCCCTTTTTGCTGAGTATTCCAATATCTGTGTATGCGGAGACATTCTCTCTCTAGATGGAAATAAGCCGCCATGTTAGTGACGCTGCTGACAGCGGTTGTTTTGGTTTGGTTGGTTTGTTATGCTGTGTTCACATTTAATAGAAAATCACTTGTAGTAGAAATCGGGCACCTTAAATTCACTGGTTAGAGCAGTCGCCCCATGTAAAGAGGCTGAAGGCTTTACCAGCACTGTGTGCAGATTGAAAAGAGTTTATTATTCTGGTATTGTGACAACCTCAGTCTGCTGTTTGCTGCTGAGCAGGTCGTGTTCATTAAACAGCGGCTAATGAAAATAAAGTTGATTTGAACAATAAGACTGAGCTCAAACAGTAAAGGTGACAATTGCAAAAACAATGGATAAGTATATTTACGGTACATGTGCACCTTTTTAAATTTAGATGAGGCAGCAGTACATACGCAAAGATTTCACCTAAGAACTCACAGTGACTGGATATAGGTAACAGGTAACAGACTGCAGATTCAGAGCTCAGTCAAAATGGCCGTTCGTTCCAGTATGAGCAATATCCAGCTGACTTTGACAGGGGTAGCCTTCTCTGCATTACTGTATCATTTGGAAATATTGCAGCCTGTTTGTCTGCTGTGAATGGGATTACAGGGACAGGCAGACAATAGCACATTATCACTCCCACCCACCGCTGCTGTTGGTGGGTTTGGTGCAACTGGAACTGCAGCAGTCATGGGTGAAACCTTGGACATGTGACTGCGTGGGCTTTCAATGGACTCTCGTCACACTGCTATTATTCTGAGGAAACTCAGCTCAGAGCTCACGTGTGTTGGGATCCTTTTATTAATCCTGATCCATGTCCTCCTGAGGCTCTGACCAGCCACAGCCCGTCCAGACGGACACTGTTTCTGTCTCTGATTTCACTCTGGTGATGTTGGGGCCATTCAAATGGAAGTGTTTTTGTCACACATCACTGTTAGCTGTTATTTAAGCATGAAAAGTAATTGGAAATGCCATACATGAATGTAGAGGAGGAGATCAGCAAGCAAGTATTTCTGCCCTCTCTAGGATTGACCTCTTCATGTTAGTCATAGGTCAGCCATTTGTCAGTCATCTGATATTGGCCTATCACAGAAATATCAGCATCTATCAGTGTTTCTTGATATACGTCGATATGAAAACCTTTTTAACAGAACACATAATGCAGAAAACAATGCTTATGGCGATAAAAAAATGGTATGATTAATAATATTTAAATGGTCAGCAATCAAAGTGAAATTCCCATTTTCAGCAAATATACTCCTCAAATAAGCCATCAAGAAAATTTTTCTCTTTTATCAACTATTAACAGAGATATGCCGGACAGTTGCAAACAGCTGGGCATGGCTAACACTGATTAGCTCAGGGCAGTATGGTGAAGGCATTCAAACGTCTTTTTTAACCACTAATACTGCTGAAAATAACCGCAAACCTCTGCAGCAGCATGAGAAGAGTCCCTACACAGAAAACAAAGCACCAACAACGTAGTTAGAGAACCCAGAGTTTATTAAAAGAGTGTTTTAAAGACTTACCTACTGGCCCCTGTACCAGCTCCTCTCATGGTAAAGTTTATTCAAGTGGATTACCAAAGTCAATCCCAAAGGAAGGAGCCCATTGATGGTTTGTTGAGGAATCTGTGCCTCTTCCAATTTATTGTAGGGAAATGGAAAAAAGGGTCCACCAAACTGCCACAAACCACAACGGCTCATAGACTGTATGGTTCGGCCGACAGACCAAGCGTTGTGAGCAATGTCACTAACATGGCGATGTGTTTACATTTAGCCCGCGAATGTGGCGACAGATACAGATACAGACAGATATTGGAATACTTGGCCAAAAAAGGCAAGTAGAAGTGCTTTCATTAGTGGGTCAGACGATCAATCACCATTGTTTTAACTCATTATTTGATAGTTAGGAACTTTCTAGCTGTTCCGTCTGATATAACACCCTTTCAAAATAAGATTCCTGGGTCCCAACGATCCACGGAAACAAAACAGACACAACGGGCGAACGGGCGAACATGTGAACATTACGATCACCTCTTTCTTCAGTTAGACATACAAAGCTTGGACCCAAAATCACATTTTAAAAGGGCGTTACGTCACGCCTTAACAGCCGGATAGTAGGCCTTTTAACGTGTAAAAAATGGGGCCAGCAAACCGCAAAACATGCTCCCCAAAATAAATGAATTAGTCAGTCAGTTAGAACGGGAACCGGACAACGCTGCACGTGTGTTGGTGCGTTTACTCGCATGTGCAAAGGTGTCCGTTTGACCGGTGAAGCAAATTAAGTTGTTTGACTGCGGGAATAATTTAAAAAACTTTACTTCGGTTACTGTAGTAAACCTTCTTGTTCTTTCATGTCGATTTTTGTTTTTTTATGAAGCTGACATATAACTGCATAGTATTTTCATTACTCAAAATATAGGGTGACCAAAACTGGCGACCAAATCCAAGTTAATGAAAAGTCTAGTCCATCGATGCAAACGCACAACAGGAAGAAACGAGCTCCTCACAGCTGCAAAGAACTGTGGACGGGGTGGTAGGTTTAGGGACATGTTGAAAAACAGAAACACTCTGTAGATTTTGGTGATGTTATGAAATTTTAAATAACTATTTCACTATTGTGGTTTGATTGATGTCTGTTGAAATGCCTTGTATCACTTTTTGTTCAAATAAAATAGTTTAGTACGCCAGTTTCTTGTGTACTTATTGTCAAAACAGTGTACTTTATTTATACATAACTTCCAGTATGTATCAGCATTGGGACACAACTTTTGTCTCTGACCATAAAGCTGCTTTGATCTAGGGCTGGGTGATATGGCCTCTCCCATCCTGATATACTGTAGGGCTTTTCATTTCATATCTTCATATCATGATAGAGCCCATCTTCTGGTGATTCAACAAATAAATACATAGTTTATATGAAATAAGCACATGGTAAATCTTATCTTGTATACTTGTCTTTGAATTCATTACTTGACCTTGAGCGTACATTAGCTAACATTAGCCGTCATTATCTACTGATCATACCAGACCCAGTAGGGCTGTAGCAACAAAACCTCTGAGTGTGTTAACTTGGGTAAAGGTGCCTTTTATTGCTTGGGAAAACAACTTTTCATTATTTAAGATGAACAGTTGTTTCTTATTTCAAAAAAGTCACATTCTTACCTAAATGAGTGCAAAATAACAAGCAAAAGACTACGTTTTGCTTTTTTTCTTGCCTCAACAACCAGTTTTAAGTTGCTCTGTTCCGTTTGTTTCAGAGGCCATTCATGCCCCATGCTTTAGATCTGTATTCAGTGAAATAGGATACTCTAATTGTGAAGAAATTACATTTTGGCCTAAGACTGTATCATTTCAAGCTCAGCCATTTGGGTGCCTGATCAAAGTGCAGTGAAGCTTCCGCTCTAAATGTGTATGTAAGCCCAAACTGCTGTTATTTCAAGCGTGGCAATGTAAAATCATCTCACAGACGTTACTATCACTGTAGTCACAGGAAGCTGTGTGGTAGAACAGGAAAGAAAACAGGAAGTGACTGCAGCCAAGCCACAGGTTGTGTTGAGGCGACCTGCTTATCCCATTGGTGGCTGCCTTAGTTGTTGTGGATGCCCAGAGTGAAAAGCGGTCCATCTGACGTCAGTGCAGTCGCTGAATGGAGATGACTGATGTTCCCAGGAAGAATGGAGGAAGTTGAAAACACATTATAGCTGCTTAGAAACAACATCCACCCCCATCCTCTGATGAGGGTCACAGTCCCCCTGACTGGGTGAACTGGTAAGGATTGCTACTGGGCTACTTGGACTTTCAGTCATGTTTGAGCTTAGTACTGAATGCATCTGGGTATCTGGTAGTTGTATTCCATAAGAATTGAGATACGTTGTTTGTAGCGGCCTCTGTGGCAGTAAGATGTAACTGCAGGCTACCCTATTCTTTCAGAGCCTCCATCTTGTCACGTTGACAGTCACTATGTCTGTTTCTTGTTGTTGCTTTGTTGTAATCTTTATTGAAACACATTAGCCTCTCTACTTCCGGTCTTTTACTCTTTATGTTCCCCTCTTAAATCCACACACACACATGTTCTTATTACACTTCTGTACTTACTACAAGCTTGACTCAGAAGTTGAGGTTCCCGATTTCTGATTACAAGTGAAGGCCGCATTAACGTTAGTGACGATCTGGGTCGGCAGACCAACCTCTGTCAGCAGCGTCACTAACATGGCGGCTTATTTACCTCCAGCCCACGAATGTCGCATCAGACACTCAGATGGTAATACTCTACAAAAGGCAAGTAGAAGTGCTTTCATTAGTGGGTCATATGATCAGTCACCGTTGTTTGAATTCACTATTTGATAGATAAGAACTTTAAAAGACAATTGAACAAATGAAAATCTTGCGGATTACAACTTAAACTAAGCATTTCCTCAGATACTCTCTAACTGTGCATTACATTTACACCTCGGGTCATGGAAGTGGAGTAAATGTGGACCGACTGCAACATTTAAATGCTCAATTTGATTTATAATAATGCATTGTGCAGTCAATATTCACCTGGGCACATTGTTGTGATGTTGATAGCTTGGTTGCTTCTTCTCAGTGGCAAATGAAAAGTTCGATGTGATTTATGTACCACTGTGTTGGATTTGAGTATTTTTGTGACGACAGTGTTGGCTGGAGGCATTGGCCCTCATTTATCAAACGAACGTACGGCAGAAAAACGTGCGTACAACCATTTCCAGGCAAACTTCGGCATTTATCAATTTGGACGTGAGCGGGAGCTACGATCAAATCTCACGTCTGGTCTGAGGTCATGTACGCACATTTCAGCCTGTGGGTTTGCGGTGCAGCACAGCAAAATCTCGCTGAAAGTAATGAACAAACCTCAGCTGTCATTAAGCATAAGCAGTCACATATTAAGAACAGATCAAAACGGATTCTTAAAACGAATAAAATAAAAAAAAAATTGTGGTTGGAGCGATTTATTGTACTCACGTGCGTCTGAAGGCACCATCCATGAATGATTACGCATTCATCAATCGCCAAAACTACCACTCGATAAATGTACAAGTGATTTGTGACGCCAAGCTGTCGCTTTTAAACGTGGCGGTCTGGTCTAAACCAGTATGTCTACAAGAGAAAAAGTGACGGTGTGTACATCATTAACCTTGTACACACGATTCTTTTATATTTCAAAACAGCCCCCCGCGACAGCCCCCCGCGACCCCGACATTGAATTAATGAATGAATGTGTTGGCGCACGGCTGCAGCAAGACGCACTGCAGAGCCAAAGTCATCTCCTCGGTTCGTGGCTACCCTCGATAAATTGCATTAAATCAAACAAGGTATCAGATGATTAACATCTTGGTATGGTTCTAGGTGACAAAGGTATCCTCTTACGGAATACCTAATAACCCCGCTGGTTACTTACAGTCTTACAAAACAACACCTTTTGTATGTTCTGTGGAAATAAACTGCAGCCATAATTACAAAATGAATGAAATGGATCTTTTGAGCAAGTTGAATGTGTTTGACTTAGGGTTTCCTAAATATAATCCCAGTTTTTCTTGCAATTAATACGTTCAAAAGTGTGTGTTTTAATGTGGTTACCTGTTTTAATGTGGTTACCTGTATATAAACTACTACTTTCTGATCCAGAATATCACCTATAATGCGAGGGGGTGCATTTCACGGCAGGGGTGCTGAATATGGCACGACACCTGTCCAACAGTGCGCACACACGCACACGGGTCTCAGTGGAGCGCTGCTTCGGGTTGACTGCCTCCGTTATTCTTTTCCATACAGCGTGTTTATGGGACCCTTTTATACCACTCTTAAGACAAAAAGCACATCTTTATTTTGCTCCATCTCAGATGTCAGGATGCCGATCTGTGTGTCGGAAAAGTTTCTTTTCGTACCAGTGTTTCGTCTCTCCGTGTTTGACCTCAGTGGGCGAGGCCTCCGAACCAGGAATATTTAAGGGCGTAACATGTTAATGACGATCGAATTCAGCCTCCGCATTTATCAAGACCCGCTCATTCGTACGCTGAGATTGGTCAGATACGAATGTTTCATAAATCACACGTGGGTCCTATCATACGACCAATTCTGCGCTCAGATCTGCGCCCGTTTTCACGCAAGATTGATAAATGAGGCCCATTGTGTTTGGGCTCTCTGTCCCTCTGTCCCATTCTTGTAAATGCGATATCTCAGGGATCCCTTTAGGGATTACTTTCAAATTTGGAAAAAACGTCCACTTGGACTCAAGGGTGAACTGATTAGATTTTGGAGGCCAAGGTCACGGTGACCTCACAAAACGTATTTTTGTCCATAATTCAATAATTTTTACCCTAATTATGAACAAAAGAATGATGAAGTGATGACATTTTATTTACAAAATGTCAAAGGTCAACTTCACTGTGACATCATAATGTTTCTGTCCAGTATTCTTTGTGGAGACATTCAGTGATGTATCTTTTTGCGTTGCTTTTCTAATGAGGGTGATTAGTCAGTCTGTCAGCAGGACTGTCCATTTAACTCTTCAGCACCATATGTCTCAATAGAATACACGCCAGATTGCCAGTAGATGTGCTGTGGATCATCAGGGATCCAGGCGGATGGTTTCCAATGTGTTTGTTGAATCCAAAAACGAGCTAGTTTTATCACACGGTCACACAGGAATACGTCTGGAGCAAGTGATACTGCATCAGTCTCACTCCTTGACTCACCTGGGGTTTGTCTGGGACAGCCAGTAGAAAAGAGTCCTCTGTGCCAATACTGTTTGTATTGATTCCTGTGGTGTTGTGAATCAATACAAGGTTAAAGCCAAGGTGAGACAGCAGGTTGAGCTAATTATGAGTCTTCATCATCAAGATAGCATAATGAGCACTTGGATATACGCCCAGGGATTATTATCTTGATGGAGCAGGCAGGTGGCGGAGTTCTAACTTCATACTTCACACTATTTTGGGAAATTTTGTATGTGGCAGATCGAACAATAGTTGACTTCAATGAAAGAATATTTTCCACCCTAAATGTCTCAGACGTCTTGAGATTTGCTCAAACAAGTGTGCCACAACCCTCGTGACAGCATAGATGTGTTGCTTGTTTCTTTGAACTTGATGAATGCCATCTGGATATGGGTGAGTATGTTAGTGTACCTGCAAAACGAGAAAGTTTGTCTGTACTTGGTCACAAACATTCTCATTTAATAGCTTAACAGTACACTAAAATGTTTTACAATGCAAGAAATAGGCAGTACAGTAACAGAATCTTGATTCAGCACTGCCTCGTTTCACACGATGCATTTGCACAGCAGTAACTTCAAAATGGTTTTCCACAGTTAAGGGAATAGTCGCATTATTGGATACATGAAAGGGGTTGAATGGGAAAATGACGGAGTAACTCAACCTCCGGTACAGTAGGTGGTGCTCCGCCAACATACAGCTGGTCGGACTAAGGCTTTTTCTTGCAGTCGACCTTTGTCAATATCACCACAACTGGGGGGGGGGACTATTGACAGAAATGGGTCTTATTTGGGCCGGCCGGTGGCACAGTGGTTAGAGCAGTCGCCCCATGTTAAGAGGCTGAAGACTTCGCTGAATGTCTCCCCCTCTCTCTCTCACCCCATTTCCTGTCTGTCCTATAAATAAAGGCTTGGAAACTGACAAAAAATAATCTTTAAAAAAAAGAAAAAAGAAATTGGTCTTATTGGTAGTTATGTTAGTTGCCATTATGAAGTCCCCCCTCGGTTTAAAGGTAATGTTTGTGTTGTTGTTATTTTTTCATGTTGTTTTGGCCCTGTTGCTTCCTGATTTATTCTATTTCCGGGTCAAAAGCACTTCTAACTCATGGAGCATGCGCAGACATGTAACCCGATATTAATCCGGGAATGCCGTTTACATGCACAAATAAACGGGTACTGAAGGAGTTCTCTACGTCTGTTAACGAGAGTATGAGAACTCTGATTTTACCACGGGTACGGTGTTTACATGGTGTTTGAGAAACCGGAGTACGCCCTTAACCCGAGTATAATCAGGTTTTTAAACTGCATGTAAACGCACTGACAGATGGATTGAAATTCACAAGCAGTCATTGATCATTGATGATTATATTCAGGATATGGTGTTTACATGAGCACAGAGAAATGGGGTTATATGATAAATACCAGTGAGCGAGTTACTGATTACTGCATTCTATTTGTGCTAAATGTGCTGCATTTACAGAAACAAACCAGCGTACGGGTATAGTGACAATTTCAGGAAATATGAAAAACATTTTTCATAGAAACGTACTCACTTCAGCTTTAAGCAAGAGTATGTTTATGAATGAGAGAGCAATTGTGAGTAAATGCATGTTTGTAACAGTTTTAATGATATAAGACTGTGTTTTGCTCCATTATTACCAAAATAGCACTCTGAGTGTAAAGATTAGTAGCCAGCAGCTCTCCTAAATGATCAACAGAATATGTGTTCCATATTAAAGGACATATCAGGTATTTTGGCAACCACTTAACCAAGTAACTGATACCAACACTTTGAAAAAAACATGTTGAACTCAATGACTGTGCTCCTTACAGCCTAGATGAAAGTCTTGTAATCTAATCGAATAATAACTGCATATGGGTTTTTGGTTCTTGTATGGTGTTATCTAACATGTCTTCTGAGGGTAAGGCTGTGTAAACTTATGCAGAGCCATTTTGCACTTCTGTGCAAAACAATGTGCCTCGTCTGGGGCATAGAGCAGCTTGATACCAGCTGTGTGAAGGCACAACATTTCAGAACCACAATAGTGCAGTCCACACACAGCAGGGGTACGCATATGATGCACATTACACTCACTCACAGACACACACACACAGACACACACACACACACACACACACACACACACACACACACACACACACACACACACACACACACACACACACACACACACACACACACACACACACAATCTGCTCTGTGGGTTGACTGCAGATGTCATGAGCCAAGGGGCTAGCTAAAGTATTACCTCGACTGACTTGAGAAAAAGAGGTGAATTTTAGAAATATGATGCCTGATGTCATTCGGCATTGGGCTACATTCTTTTTGCCAAAGCCAACACCTGTCTATATTAGCACCCTGCTTTAGGTGACACCTAACCACAGTGTTTTGCTGCACAAAATAATCATGTATTCCCCTGGCCACTGAGCAGAAAGTAGCATTTTGGACCGATGTAATAAAAAAGTAAATAAAAGTTCACTGCTTGTGAATGAGGAAGCAGTTTGGGTCTGGAGTTGGTGCTTTAATGTGTGTCCCCATGTGTGCAGTCTGACTGCAGATACACTTCATACGTATGTTAATGCAGGGTGTAAATGAAACGATCTTAGTCCTTGTTCATCAGCAGTCTAAGGTAAAGTCAATTACCTGGGGGTTCCATGAGAAATTCCTCTGGTCAATTTGAACCATGTTTGATTGCGGCAATATATCAGGATGTTCTCCAAATACAAGACCCCATGCTGTGTCACACTACCTGTGAACTTACGAACTAACGGTTACAAGGAACTTTTGTGTATGATTGTGATTCAACTATCCTGTTATTTGAGTGAGACCCAGTCCTTCTGTGCACAGTTCTGTGTATTTCTACGTACAAAAAGTATGTTTCTAGCTCTTTACTCACTTTAAAACCTGTGAGAAACTATTTAAAAAGCGGGGTATAATACATATGATTATATTTATTTATCGTCTGTTTTCCATGTCTTTCAGGCTCGGAAAATTACGACATCTGAGCTGGCAGCTATCAAGATTGTCAAACTGGACCCTGGTATGTTACACGACACAACATGCTCACCAGGAAGTGCTCCTGACTTTGAAGCCAGTTGGACTTAATACATCCATGCGGCAGGACAACACATTTACGTGAAAGAATAGGTTCCTATTTTTACAAGTTATCTTAAAACATTGCTGACCTGCTCATATGTACATTCAAAGAGATACTGGTAATCAGTTTGCCTGTCCAAGCTGTCTGCATCCTGCATAGATTCAAAAACATTAGAAAAGCTAAAGATATATAAACCAACTTTACCACCCACTCACTTCCAACTGATTTCTCTTGTACGGCGTGATGACACCTTTTTACCTTTTTCACCCTTTTTGTACGGTTTCGAAATTCACCAGTTTGGTATTTACTAACATATTTTATGACATAGAACCAAATGTTAAAAGATATAATTCGTAAGAACTATTTCATTAGCTGTTAAGTTCCTATTTATCAAAGAGTGACTTAAAGTGTAATTCCGGCGCAAAATCATCCCATTTTCTTTGGACTTACATTCATCAAATAAGCCATCAAGACAGTTTTTTTCTTTCATCAACTATTACCGGAGAAATCCCAGAGAGTGGCTTACAGCTGAACATGGCTAACACTGATTAGCTCGGGGCAGTATGTTGAAGGCATTCAAACGTCTTTTTTAACCACTAATACTGCTGAAAATAACAGCAAACCTCTGCAGCAGCATGAGAAGAAGAGTCCCTACACATAAAACAAAGCACCAACAACGTAGTTAGTGAACCCAGAGTTTATTAAAAGAGTGTTCTAAAGACTACTGGCCCCTGTACCAGCTCCTCTCATAGTAAAGTCCATTCAAGTGGATTACCAAAGTCAATCCCAAAGGAAGGAGCCCATTGGTGCACACAGACTCACTCTTACCATGCTACTGCAGTGGTTAAATAATATGTTTTAATGCCTTAAACGTTAATGTGTCCCTGTTAATAGTTGTTACATGAAAAAAAACAGTCTTGATGGCTTATTTGATGTATATAAATGCAGAAAAAGACCATGGGATGATTTTGCATGCAAATACACTGCCACTGCGCCAGTCTGCAGCCATTGGTCTGCAGCCATTGGTCTACCAGTGGAGCTCGTCACTGTCGGTTATGCTGCGTTTACTTGTACTTGGAAATCGGGAACTTCCAACCTCTGACAAGTACAAGTGCAATGAAAGGGAACGTTCAAGTTTGAATTCCAGTTACATCTATCCGCCAAATTGGCTGCTAGAAACAGCTATCTCAATTCGTACGGATTACAACTTTAAGCCTGTGTTGACCCCAGACCTTATTTAAGACATCTAACGAAAAAAACACTTTTAAATAAAACCTGACCTCGAGACCAGGGAACTGGCAGTGCAAAAATGCTGACTCATGTCAGGGTTTTAGGACTCATTCCTGCAGCGCTCTTTTCTGTGCAACATTCAAAATGTTGTTTGAATCTAATTCTGAGGTTCCAGCAGTTTAAAGTCAATTCAGGTTTTATGAGCAAATTTTGTAATAAACATGCTGCAACTGTCAAAGATACTCAATAAGTTTTGGCTGAATGTGGGAAGTTTCTGGATTTGGATATGGATATGCTTGTATTGTATTTTCAAACTCCACAATCAGTAGTTTCATAGTCTTAATGGTGCTCATTAGCAGCCAGGTGTCATAACACTCAGATACACTTATATACACACACACAAATATATATATATATATATATATATATATATATATGTGTGTGTGTGTATATATACACATATTTCAGTCTCACACCAGATCTCCCGTTAGTCTAAGCCCACAGTTGACTGGTCTATAATCGTCCCTGTAGCTGTAGAAGCTGAGTGCACTAACACCAGTCTGTTCGCCAAACTGTCTGTCTGTTCAGGTGATGACATCACGTCCATCCAGCAGGAGATCACCATGATGAAGGAGTGCAAGCACAAAAACATCGTGGCCTACTTCGGCAGCTACCACAGGTGTTGTATGTTTCCAGCCTGTCACTGCACATGTGGGGGATTCCTGGGATTGTTGGTGGACTGAAATCTGTGGAATTTGACTTTTCTTTTCCCCACACTGCTGCTGGATTCCTCTCCCACTCTTTCTAGTGCTCAGTTAGATTTTTGGCGCAGCAGCTCGTGAATGATACTGCGTGTATTTGTGGGCGTTAGTTTCAGAATGTTAGGGAGTGTCTTCTTGTTAGTGTTTCCTTTTGATACTGAATTCTTCAATGTTGTCTTTCACAATCCCTGTTAAACTGGAGAATAAGCACAGCTCATGTCAATCCGATAAAAGTTGTGCGTCTCTCTCCAGGAACACCAAGCTGTGGATCTGCATGGAGTACTGCGGTGGGGGGTCACTTCAGGATATTTACCATGGTATAAATACAAATGATTAACAATTCTGAATGTAGGCCGTTATAACCCTTTATTGCTAGTGTTAATGTGGTTCTTTGGTTTCTTACCCAGAGCAAGGTGAAAAAGATCCATATCAATTTAGCACCTGCGTGTCCAGCACAGAGCTCTTAGATATAAACATGTAGATGTCTCATCTGGGACAGATCTCAGGACAGTGTTCAGACATGTTCTGACCAAAGACTGTATGTAAAGACTCACAAAAGAAATGCCAAAACTAAGCAACACAGAATAACATTTCACGGATGAGAAGTTGTTGTCTCAAGCTTTTACTGTTACTAACGTTCTAAATTAATATTTTTTTGACGGGTTTGACAATGACTTTCTGTCATATTCTTTTTCCCTTTGGATCAGCCAATAGCGTTGCTGGTTGCCAGGGTTGTCTCTTGCTGCTACTGAAACAAGGAATCATTTTGAGTTGAGAGCTAGCTAATGGATTACACAGCACTCACAGAAAGATTTCAGTTGAAGACTGGCGTTAAATGCTGTTATAAATGAATAGATGAGTCAAAATTAGTGGTTACCTTGTATGAGTCATCACTGACATGGAGCAGGCTGATCGCAGGAGACACTCGGCAACGAACCTGGCAACCTGACTGCTGAAATTTATTTTTTGTTGTTGCAACGACCTTAAGATACTAAATTGCGGTGTTCTGCTCATTCTCCCATATTAACCTTTACTTATGTGGTGTAACTACAAACCGGATTCCAAAAAAGTTGGGACACTATACAAATCGTGAATAAAAACTGAATGCAATGATGTGGAGGTGCCAACTTCTAATATTTTATTCAGAATAGAACATAAATCACTGAACAAAAGTTTAAACTGGGAAAATGTATCATTTTAAGGGAAAAATATGTTGATTCAAAATTTCATGGTGTCAACAAATCCCAAAAAAGTTGGGACAAGGCCATTTTCACCACTGTGTGGCATCTCCCCTTCTTCTTACAACACTCAACAGACGTCTGGGGACTGAGGAGACCAGTTTCTCAAGTTTAGAAATAGGAATGCTCTCCCATTCTTGTCTAATACAGGCCTCTAACTGATCAATCGTCTTGGGCCTCCTTTGTCGCACCTTCCTCTTTATGATGCGCCAAATGTTCTCTATAGGTGAAAGATCTGGACTGCAGACTGGCCATTTCAGTACCCGGATCCTTCTCCTACGCAGCCATGATGTTGTGATTGATGCAGAATGTGGTCTGGCATTATCTTGTTGAAAAATGCAGGGTCTTCCCTGAAAGAGATTACGTCTGGATGGGAGCATATGTTGTTCTAGAACCTGAATATATTTTTCTGCATTGATGGTGCCTTTCCAGACATGCAAGCTGCCCATGCCACACGCACTCATGCAACCCCATACCATCAGAGATGCAGGCTTCTGAACTGAGCGTTGATAACAACTTGGGTTGTCCTTGTCCTCTTTGGTCCGGATGACATGGCGTCCCACATTTCCAAAAAGAACTTCAAATCGTGACTCGTCTGACCACAGAACAGTCTTCCATTTTGCCACACTCCATTTTAAATGATCCCTGGCCCATTTAAAACGCCTGAGCTTGTGGATCTTGCTTAGAAATGGCTTCTTCTTTGCACTGTAGAGTTTCAGCTGGCAACGGCGGATGGCACGGTGGATTGTGTTCACTGACAATGGTTTCTGGAAGTATTCCTGAGCCCATTCTGTGATTTCCTTTACAGTAGCATTCCTGTTTGTGGTGCAGTGTCGTTTAAGGGCCCGGAGATCACGGGCATCCAGTATTGGTTTACGGCCTTGACCCTTACGCACAGAGATTGTTCCAGATTCTCTGAATCTTCGGATGATATTATGAACAGTTGATGATGATAACTGCAAAGTCTTTGCAATTTTTCGCTGGGTAACACCTTTCTGATATTGCTCCACTATCTTTCTGCGCAACATTGTGGGAATTGGTGATCCTCTACCCATCTTGGCTTCTGAGAGACACTGCCACTCTGAGAAGCTCTTTTTATACCCAATCATGTTGCCAATTGACCTAATTGGTGTTAATTGGTCTTCCAGCTCTTCGTTATGCTCAAATTGACTTTTTCCAGCCTCTTATTGCTACTTGTCCCAACTTTTTTGGGATTTGTTGACACCGTGAAATTTTGAATCAACATATTTTTCCTTTAAAATTATACATTTACTCGGATTAAACTTTTGATCTGTCATCTACGTTCTATTCTGAATAAAATATTGACATTTGCCATCTCCACATCATTGCATTCAGTTTTTATTCACAATTTGTGTAGTGTCCCAACTTTTTTGGAATCCGGTTTGTACAATGGGGGTAAATATCTTGGATTAACGTGTGAGGGCTTTCGATCTGGATTAACCGAACGTTTTCCAACATGCCCAGGACATGGTTAGCCTAGCTTAGCACAAACACTGGAAGCCTAGTTCTGTCAACGAAAACAGGAAGGAAACTCCGTTACTCTTCCATGGTTGGAGCATTTGCATGTCTTGTAGTCACACAATCTAAACGGAAAATGCCAGTAAGCATAAATGATTTATTTTTATTAGCAGCATTATTATATAGTGTATCATCCTGGGGTAGGGGGGAAATGCTCTGGCTTGTTTGTATTTCTTTGAAAACCAATCCCAACCATTATTGGACGGGGTGGATGGTGTCCTTCCAAAATAGACAGCGCCTGATAGAGGGCCTGATGTTGGACTTTATCCTTGCACTGTACACCTGGTAAGGCAGACAGTTTAAGGCTAAACATGTGCTGGACTATCTCTTGGTGCAAATTGACCTTCTCATCTGCCTCTGGGTAAGACAGCAGACATGTTTCCCAAAATATCTTTAATCACCACGTTCATTTTGAGACATGTAGTAGTATAATTACATTAAGGAGATGTGGAAGTAGGCGCAATGATCTCTGATAAGCCAGTTGGACTTTTTTTAGAAATGTACCTGCCGGCTGTATGAGCTATTAATCAAAGTGTTCTTCTCAGTGACGGGCCCATTAAAGGAGAAACAGATAGCCTACGTGTGCAGAGAAACCCTCCAGGTAAGGCTCTGTGTGTGAACGGCAGCTTGTTGCTGTTGCATTGTGAAACCTCTAAAGATACTCTGCTGACACAGTGACTCATGTGTTTTTCCCAGCCACAGGAGATAAATAGTATTTAAACTCTCCAGACCACTAAATATACTGTAGAGGCAAACGTTGCTGCAGCACAACAGTCAGC
>NC_139847.1:21454586-21459586 GCF_963691815.1 Echiichthys vipera
TACTGCTACTACTACTATGACTACTACTAATACTACTACTACTACTGCAACTACTACTGCTTCTACTACTACTACTACTACTACTATTACTGCCACTACTACTATTAATACTACTACTACTGCTGCTACTGCTGCTACTACTACATCTACTACTACTACTGCTACTACTACTGCTACTACTACTACTACGTCTACTTCAAATGCTGCTACTACTACTACTTTTATTACTTCTAGTACTACTAATACTACTGCTATTGTAACTACTACTACTGCTACTTCTACTGCTACCACTGCTACTGTTACCACTACTACTACTACTACTACTACTACTGCCACTACTACTGCTACTGCTACTACAACTGCTACTACTACTGCTTCTACTACTACTACTACTGCTTCTACTGCTGCTGCTGCTCTACTACTACTGCTACTACTACTACTACTACTACTACTACTACTACCACTGCTCCGAATACTACTACTACTACTACTGCTACTGCTACTACTACTACTACTAATTCTACTACTACCACTGCTGCTGCTGCTGCTACTACTACATCTACCACCACCACTACTACTACTACTACTACTACTACTACTACTACTACTACTACTTCTACTACTAAGTCTACTACTACTACTACTGCTACTGCTACTGCTACTGCTACTGCTTCTACTACTAGTACTAATACTATTTCAATTTCAATTTTCAATTTTATTTATAGTGTCGAATCATAACAAAAGTTATCTCAGGACACTTTACACAGTAGGTAAAGACCACACTCAATGACTTGTTAATGATTTACATAGACCCAACAATTCCTCTGTAGAGTACGGTGGCAACGAAAACCTTCCCTTTAACAGGCAGGAACGTCAGACAGACCCAGCTCTGTGGAGGACAGCCATCTGTCTTGACCGGTTGGGGAGGAAGAAAAGGAGAGAGAAAGAGAGAAAAGACACACAGATGGACAGAGAGAGACAGACAGACACACTTCCAGAGACGCAAGCAAAGCCTAACAGTAACTATAATAATATTTATAGTAATGTGAATATAACGTATATGTTAAGACAGTTAATACAACAGAATAGTAGAAACAAGCACAGCTAAGGTGACAGAATATGAAAATGATAATAATTATGGTGGCAAACATGATCAATGATCAGTAGTGGCAATAGCAGCTACGTTACAGCTACAAATTTTATAGTTTATTAAACTAGTGATAGTATATATGACTGACAGTGATAATAGCAGCAGGAAGCGTCATGTAGGACCACGGCAGCAGGCACCACCACGATCAGCAGAGACCTGCGAGACGACAAAGCACAAAAAGCTCCGGGGAAGAAGCTGAATTAGTAACATGCATTGATGAGACATGAATGGTACAGAAAGAGAGGAGAGAAGCTCAGAGTATCAGGAAAAGTATTATCCCCCGGAAGACTAGGCCTATAGCAGCATCATTAAGCAGAATAAAGTCTTATCGTAAGCCCTAGCTGTGAGCTTTATCAAAAAGGAAAGTTTTAAGTTTACTTTTAAATATGGGGACAGTGTCCACAGGAGAAGAGCTTGGTAGCTGAAGGCTCTGCCTCCTCTTCTACTTTTGGAGACTCTAGGAACGACGAGTAGCCCTGCATTCTCAGAGCGCAGAGATCTAGTTGGGTGATGTGGTACTATGAGCTCTTTAAGATACGACGGAGCCTGACCAATAAGAGCTTTGTACGTAAGGAGAAGGATTTTAAATTCTATTCTAGATTTTACAGGTAGTCAGTGCAGAGAAGCTAATACAGGAGACATATGTTCTCTTCTATTTGTTTTAGTTAGTACACGAGCTGCAGCATTTTGGACCAACTGGAGACTCTTAACAGACTTATTGGAGCAGCCTGATTATAAGGAGTTGCAATAGTCCAGCCTAGAGGTAACAAATGCATGGACAAGTTTCTCTGCATCTTTCTGAGACACAATGTTCCTAATTTTTGCAATATTACGCAGGTGAAAATATGCATTCCTTGTTGTTAGTTTTATGTGAGAATCGAAGGACATATCCTGATCAAAAATAACTCCCAGATTCCTTACTGTGGTGCTGGAGGACAACACAACATCATCCAGTGTAACAATGTTTTTAGCTATTGAGTTTTGGAGGCCTTTGGGGCCAAGTACAATAACTTCAGTTTTGTCTGAGTTTAACATCAGAAAATTGCAGGTCATCCAGTTTTTTATTTCCTTAATGCACATTTGAAGTTTATCTAACTGATAGGTTTCTTCTGGTTTGATCGACAAATATAATTGTGTATCATCAGCATAACAATGAAAATTTATGGAGTGCTTCCTTATAATATTTCCTAAGGGAAGCATATATAAGGTGAAAAGAATCGGTCCAAGGACAGAACCCTGTGGGACTCCATGACTAACTTTAGTGTGCATGGAGGATTTGTCATTAACATGTACAAACTGAGATCTATCTGATAAATATGACTTAAACCAGCTCAGTGCGGTTCCTTTAATGCCAATTTAATGCTCCAGTCTCTGTAGAAGGATGTGATGGTCAATAGTGTCGAAGGCAGCACTAAGATCTAGTAAAACAAGTACAGAGACAAGTCCTTTGTCTGAAGCTATTAGAAGGTTGTTAGTAATTTTCACCAGTGCTGTCTCAGTGCTATGATTTGCTCTAAATCCTGACTGGAAATCCTCACATATCTCATTATTATGTAAAAAGTCACACAACTGATTGGCAACTAATTTCTCGAGGATCTTAGAGAGAAAAGGAAGGTTAGATATAGGTCTATAGTCGGCTAGTACCTCAGGATCAAGACTGGGGTTTTTAAGAAGAGGTTTAATTACAGCTACTTTAAAAGACTGTGGTACATAACCTGCTGATAAAGCCATGTTAATCATATCTAATACAGGAGTGCTAATTAAAGGTAACACTTCTTTAAGTAACCTAGTTGGAATAGAGTCTAGGAGACAAGTAGAAGGTTTTGATGCTGAAATAGTAGAGGTTAATTTGTCAAGGTCGACTGTAGAAAAGCAGTCCAAGAATATATCAGGTCGTACAGTTTGTAAGGTTCCTGGGTTTGATGAAAAAATAGCGCCAAGCGAGTTGATTTTGTCTCTAATAGTTATAATTTTGTCATTAAAGAAGGTCATGAAGTCGTTACTACTGAGGGTTATAGGAATACATGGCTCAATAGAGCTGTGGCTCTCTGTCAGCCTGGCTACAGTGCTGAAAAGAAATCTAGGATTGTTCTTATTCTCCTCTATTAAAGATGAGTAATATGCTGCTCTGGCATTACGGAGGTCCTTCCTATAGGTTTTAAGACTTTCTTGCCAAACTAAGTGAGTTTCCTCCAGTTTAGTGGAGCGCCATTTACTTTCTAATTTTCGCGATATTTGTTTTAATTCACGGGTTTGTGAGTTATACCACGGAGCTAACTTCCTCTGTTTTATTATCTTCTTTTTTAAAGGAGCAACAGAGTCGAGTGTTGTTCTTAGAGAGCCTGCAACACTTTCAACAAGGTGATCAATTTCAGAGAAACTAACGTTAGTGCAGGAGTCTTGAATATTAGGATAAGGCATTAAAGTAAATGCAGATGGAATCGCTTCCTTAAATTTAGTTATAGCACTATCAGATAAACATCTAGTGTAGACACTTTTACCCAGAGGTGAGTAGTCCTGTAATATGAATTCAAAAGTTATTAAATAATGGTCTGATAAAATAGGATTCTGTGGAAAGACTATTAAGTCATTAATTTCCACACCATAAACCAAAACAAGGTCGAGGGTGTGATTAAAACAGTGAGTAGGTTTATGTATACTCTGACTAAAACTAATCGAACCTAATAGAGAGATAAACGCGATACTGAGATTATTACTACTACTACTATTCAATTCAATTCAATTCAATTCAATTTTATTTATAATGCCAAATCATAACAAAAGTTATCTCAGGACACTTTACAGAGTAGGCATAGACCCAACAATTCCCCTGTAGAGTACGTTGGCAACGAAAACCTTCCCTATAACAGGCAGGAACGTCGGACAGACCCAGCTCTGTGGAGGACGGCCATCTGTCTTGACCGGTTGGGGAGGAAGAAGAGAGAGAAAGAGAGAAACACAAAGATAGACAAAAGACAGAGAGACTGACACACTTCCAAAGATGCAAGCAGCCAGCGAGTAACAGTAACTATAACAATATCTATAGTAATGTGAACATGACCCACATGTTATGGCAGTCTACACAGCAGAACAGCAGGAACACGCACATCCAAGGTGACAGCACATGAAAATTATAACTATTATGACAAACATGATCACTGATGAGTAGGGGCAATAGCAGCTACGATACAGCAAGACATACCACTGATGGTGTTTTTATGGCTACAAATTCTATAATTTATAAGACTAGTGACAGTATATATGACTAATAGTGATTGAAGTAGCGGGAAGCGTCATGCAGGCGTCAGGCAGCAGGCACCATCACGATCAGCAGAGACCTGCACACAGGACCAGGGCAGCAGGCACCACCAACATCAGCAGAGACCAGCACACAGGACCACGGCAGCAGGCACCACCACGATCAGCAGAGACCTACACACAGGACCACGGCAGCAGGCACTGACACCATCGGCAGAGACCTGCACACAGGACCATGGCAACAGGCACCACCACCATCAGCCGAGACCTGCGCACAGGACCAGGGCAGCAGGGACCACCAGCATCAGCAGAGACCAGCACACAGGACAATGGCAGCAGGCACCACCACCATCAGCAGGGACCTGATACACAGGACCAAGGCAACAGGCACCACCACCATCAGCAGAGACCTGCACAGGACCACGGTAGCAGGCACCATCACCATCAGCAGAGACCTACACACAGGACCACGGCAGTAGGCACCACCACCATCAGCAGAGACTTGCGAGATGACAAAGCACAAACAACTCCGGGGGAGAAGTTGAATTAGTAACATGCATTGATGAGACATGAATTCAAGATTCAAGATTCA